>NC_045548.1:16147243-16447243 GCF_009769535.1 Thamnophis elegans
AATTTCTAATTCTCTTCCATACCAAAATAGATTCTGGTAAGTTACGGTTACGATTCCCAACCTATCATCATTTATTTTGGGAATCTGGGTATCAAATTTATCATATGAGACTTTTACTCATTGCTTATCTCTTTCCTTATTTCTTCTCTGGAACTCTCTAAGAGCTTCCAAATTCTGTTCCCTTGATTCTCTAAACATTCCCACAAAAATTCGTTTTGTTACAACATCTCCACTAGGGGGCATAGAAGGTGGGGGCTGTGCCTTTGTGCCAGGTATGGGAGAAGCAGATTTAGGTATGGTAATTTCGCAGGATTCGACTTTGAAGCCATAATATCTTTGCTTCAAGCACTTAACAAATCACTATACCAAGAGAGAATAAAAAAATTCTCCCTTTTTTGCCAAGAATTTTACGGAGGATTTCAAAGAGCTGGCATTACGCCAAAACAGTTCAACAAAACAAAACAAAAAACAGAGAAAAGCCCTGTTCGGATGTCTCTTGGGTCAACAAAGGGCCTTTGAAACTTTTAATTGATAAGGAAGTCTCTTCAAAGGGAATAATTAGAAAAGCTGATTAGAAAAGCTGCCGGATGTATCATCATTGCAAATACAAAGGCTGGAGAATCGCCATCTCTTTAAAAAAAAAAAAATTGACACTGAAGCTTGAAGTTTCTAAAAAAACAGACGTAAAGTTCTCAAATATGAGCTCTGCTTGTATTAATTTCATAAGAAAAAAAATAATTTCATTAATTTGTCCTAAGGGGGGGTCTTGGCCTTGTGCCGTTAATACAGCAGAGAAATCTGGCTGGAGATGACTCAGCTTAAAAAAAAACAACCCCCCCCCCTCGTTGCAGCATAAAAAAAAAAGCCACAAACTGCAGGAAAAGTTCTTACAGCTGAGACGCTCACTAACAATCTTCTTATCTGAAGTTGAGTTATCTAAAGGGTGTTTATTAGATAACGAACCGAAATCTGGGAGCGGCTCAATTAAGCCACTGCCGACGGCTAAGTTCCTCCCCGGAAGTCAGGAAAATTCTTTTTTACAGATTTGGTTTTACAGCAGATCCAAAGCTTTTCACTCTCCGGGTTTAGCTCTATAGTCACTACCTGTATACTTTTAGATGAAGACAATTTTTCTGGTACAGCTCTTGATTTCATATTCACTAGGTGTTCACTTTGTCTGATCAAACATTAAAATAAAGACATTGGTTTATTGTACTTTTTTTGGATGGGCTTCCAAATAGTCGTCAATTAACTGAGTAGACTTCTGATTCTGAAGCATATGCTGTGGCTTGTTCCAAGTTTCTTTCTTCTTTCTTTCTTAGGAGAGAAAGTTCCCATCATGTCTTTTAGGAAGTGACTTTTGCCAATGCAGGATGTCAAAAGTTGGAACAGCAAATCACACCCCTGGTTTTCTTCTTTTTTTCATTAATGGCTCTCATTTTTAGTGAGCAGCTAGGATATATTGCTGGCTGCTATACCCACTTTCTTTTAGAAGAATTACTTTCAGCCTGCCAAAAACTTGCATTGCTCCTGCTGAGTTGAAGCAGATGTTGATTCAGGAACTGTCACAGGCAGTGGCACTGGGGGAACTAATACAACTGAGGAATAGCAGTCTTTTTAATGAGCTTTGCATAACCTGCAGAGTTAGCCATTTATTTTAGCTGACGTAAACTTTCATCAAAGTCTTCAGTTATCATCAGAGCTGAGAAAAGAAGACCTAGTCAAGATATTTCTAAGCCATAAATATTTACTTCTAAGTTGAAGGGACTGATGGCACACAAGATGAAAGTATATTACTCTACTCTGGAAAGTTTGTCAAACAGCTGAAAAAAGGAAAGTTCATGGGGTGCCAGGGAAGAAACTGTATTTGAGGGCATTCTCTGAGCTCGGTTGCTTTGTTGCAGACATTTCATTAACAAAGCTAGGTAACATCATCAGCGCTAGTATCAACTGTAGCACTGATGATGTTACCTAGTTTGGGTAATAAAATGTCTGCAAGAAAACAGCCAAGCTCAGAGAGCACCAAGGAACCAACATTTCAACCGTGAGCTAAAATATTCTCCTTTATTGGAAACTGTATTTCTCTCCCAGCAAAGCAACTGACAGTTGCAGCCCTCATTAATGTTCAACCTGCATGTCTCCCTCATTAATATTCAGTCACTTCTAAGGAAGGTATTAGCAATCTTTACCCTGGAGAATCACTTAGAATCAGTCTGGCACTACCCATGTCACAATCACAATATTTGGCACCAAATGAGAACTTTACCTCATCCTTATGTTTGGTTACAATAAGGAGCAATCTTTGAAAGTCTCTTAATTATAGAACAGATGATCGGAAGAAGGTGTTGCTTGTGGATAATGTATTACAACGGAATCATCAGAAAGTAAGGGATACTTCTAAGTAAGGAGGGGGAGAAGAAATCACACTAATAAGCATGAATCCTCACCCTTGTCCTGTAAGATCAACACAAGGGTCATTAACTGACATGTGTCATCTCCGTGTGCTAAAGTGCGCCAACTGAATCACATTTGTTTGCAAATTGAGCTTATTCTAGCAATAAAGATTATGGCCTAGAGAAACCATTAATAATTATTAACCCATAATCAGTGGATTGTTGATTGGAGGATTATAGTTTGATTTCATAGCCACTTGGTTTTTTAAAAAAAATTCTTTTTTCCTTTAGATGACTTATCCCCCAACAGTGTTGCTGTGTATGAATTCTTTTTGGGGCCACCTACTTTATTATTCCCATAAGAGTTTTTAAAAGATTAGCTTTTGAAACTGCTTCTCCAAGGCAGATCAAATGAGGAGAAGCAACTTTCTTGCAGAGTCAATTTGCTGCAATAAGTAAGGCATCAGGCTAAAAAACTAGGAAATCAAGAGTTCTAGTCCCAACCTTTGACACAAAGACATCTGGATACCACTTATTCTCAGCCCTGGGGAAGAGCCAATGGTAACTACTTCTGAAAAAAACCTTGCCGAGAAACTTTCAGGGACTTGCTAAATGCCCATCTTCAAAATGAGACATGATTGAAAGGAAAGAGAGAAAATGAGTCTCCTGAAGGATTGCTTCTGACCTTTTAGATAAATCTCACTCAATCCTGGTGTCTTTTATACAACAGCGTAATCACCATAACCCTCAAACACTATATGAGACAAGTAGGAAAGCTTCAGATGCCTTGATCAAACAGTTTGCCTCAGACCACCAGGGTTGGATAGTGCTAGCAAACCTTTGGCAACGTAGCTTGTAAAAATTCAAGGAGTGATATGGGAGAGGAGAAAGCTTCTTAAAAAGATTTTGAGAAGGAAGAGATACTACAGAAGTTTATCTCCTTTGTTTTATTATTTATTCATTTGGAAAGGGATAAAGCCACGGGGGGGGGGGGGGAGATGATGGGGAGAACAGGAAGGACCAAAGAGTTAAATAGAAAATTTATCTTATGTGCACAATGAGTTAACATTAATGTTTTGGCATAGTTTACTGGTATTTGGACATCTCATAGAAATCAACTGGAGAAACTGGAGTAGTGAAAACCCAAGACAAAATTTGGTAAGCTCCTTATACTGAAATAACAAGGCATTATCCTCTCTCCTTCTTTCCAAAGTAAAAGAGAAAAGACAAAATGCACTCATGCACCACACTTCAGGAGGATGGTGTGATAGCATAGAGAAATGCCAATATAGTGTCAGAAGAGATAAAGTGACAGTTCCATGGTCATCTCCCAAAGGTGTATTTGAGATAGTCTAGTGCAGAGTCTGCCTCTCCTCATTCCCGCTTCTTTTCATGAAAAGTCAAGGGTGAAAATTCAGATTGATGTTTATTAACTCCCGAATAGGGCAAGAACATTGTTCCACATGTTCTTTTGAGAATTTTCTCAGTGAATTGCAGTTTCAAAACCACCAGCATTCCTTCCATTACTCTAAATAGCATTGGAAAGTATTGGGTATCTAAGTTTCAAAATAATAAATAAGGGTGTTTTTTAAAGGAGTAATTATGATATAGCAATATTATAACACTGCACCAAATGGCAATGGTGGCCTAAAGGTGGAACTATTACCTCACAATCAGGCAGATGTGAGTTCAATCCTAGATAGTGCCAGATACTCTCTGGGCGCAATAAGTAATTGTCTGCTTGTGAATTCCACATAGGCATCAGGAAGGGGCATCTGGCCAGTAAATACTCAGTTCCAATAATTCACTCCACCCGCTCCCTGAAGCAAGGGATTGCAGGGTCATTAAACCCCCACCCTAATGTTGAATGAATGTTGCTTGATTTTAATCATATATTGTGTTTTTATGTTATTGTATGTCTTCCCCTCCCATACAAGTTGTTAGCCGCCCTGAGTCCCCTCAGGGAAAAGGGCGGCCTATAATAAACGCAACTAAAAAGAAAAAAAAAACTATGGTATAACACTGAGTTTATGGTCATACTTTTAAAAACTTATGTGGCTATCTTGTTACAGTATCAGTAAGAACAAGAAAAAGGACTTTTTATATCCATGTCTCACATATTGATTATTTCATCGTACAAAATAAAATGTAAAAAGCAAGGTGGGTAATCTTTTATCGATGTTTCTGATAACAACATGCCTTTCTGGTTTTTCTATATTAGCAGACATTAAGTTGAAATTTACCATGTCGTGCACTATGTGGGAATTGCATTAATATTTGTGATCTAAAGATGAATAGGCATTATAACATGTAAATCCAGAATTTGTGATTATACAGACATCTTACCACAGTGCTCTTGAATTCCACATTAAAAATGAGAATGTCTATTTGCTAAATCCACAGAAACCCACTTTCTCTATATAATAGAAAACTATGAGCGTGCTTGCAGCTTCCATATGTTGTTCTTTTCTTTTCAATTTCTATTTCAAAAGGGCTTTTCAGTATTTCACAATGGTTACATAAAATGGTTACAGTTTTGCCATTTTCTTTATTCAGAGAAATATCTACAATGTTCTCAGATATGTTCTTTAAGTGCACCATCAATGAGATGAGTCAGGTGGCCTTTATGAAAAGCAACCTTTAGGGTGATAAAGCCTTAATTATAAGCATGCCTCTCCTGAAATGTCTTAAATGGAACCATCTTTAAAATATTTCTGCCTGCAAGTAAAACATTTGTACCCAATCAAACTTCATAAATAATGTAGGTTCTTTAACTATCAACCCATCGTTTATATTTATGTCTTGTCTAACTCTCTCACTTTTTGTAATTCAGTTCTATGTTATAACACAGGGGTATCAAACTCAAGGCCCAGGACCAGATTCAGCCCACGGGGTACTTAGTCCTGACCTACAGGACCATCCTGGAAACAGCCATGGACCGGCCCGCAGTGCTCCTTCTGGTGAAAATGGGCTCCTGAGCTTTGTTTTTGACTGCCACAGCCTCCTCCAACCCTCTGCCAGGGTTTCATGCAGCCCTCCCGAGCTCTGTTTTCACTGGCACAGGGTTGCAGGAGGCCATGGTAGCCAAAAACAGAGCTCAGAAGCCAGCAGAGTGCTTGGGCCACCACAGGTGCCCCCGACAGGAATGATGTCGGGCTGGCCATGCCCACCATGGCCATACCCACCCTTTCTCCCCAAGGTCAAACGCAACCCTGATGTGGCCCTCAATGAAATCAAGTTTGACATCCCTATCATAACACATACAGGAATGTCTTTTCCCTCTCTTCTTTCCTCTTCTACATTCTTTCCTGAAAATAGCCAAGTTCTGGATTTAAATTTTCAGTGCTACAGTTCTTCATTAATAAGTTACTAAGTGCAAAAAATCAGCAGGAGGATCCTAGTAGTTAAACAGTCTGAATTGAGCCACTTTAATTAGCAGGTTAGTAAGATAGTGGGAGAACCAGACTCATTGGGAAGTCTATAGGTTGCACGCAGACAGTTGCTAACATCCATCTTCATCACCTCTAACTGAAGCAACTTAATAAAAGATTCTTACCACCCAAACATTAAAGTTCTATTAAAAATCAGCATAAACAATGCAAATAATTGTGTCTTACTGAAATGGACCAGGTGACATTATCATGTATTTCATGTAGAAATACAGTTAACTTGACAGATGGTTCTTTCTTCAACTTGAGTGATAAGATAGCATCTTCCTCTGTATCAAGAAGCCACAGACTAGCTTAGAGGACAAATGTACATTTAGTCCATCCTTCAACACCTGTCTGCTGTACCCTTCTATTAATAGCTGTCACCTACATTAAGCATTGTGTGATTCTACAATATTCTACTAATATATCTTCAAATATTAGTTGTCCCTTTGGAATGACCTCCCCATAGAGATCCGGACCCTTACTACCCTCCCGGCCTTCCGCAAAGCCACCAAGTCCTGGCTGCTCCAGCAGGCCGGGGGGCTTGTGAAATATCCAGCCCCATGGTAACTGTGAATGTTGTATATTTTAAAGTGTTGTTTTGTCTATTAATCCCCTTCCCTTGTTTATTGTAAGCAGCCCAGAGTCCTTCGGGAGTGGGCGGCATACAAGACCAATAAACTCAACTCAAACTCAACTCACTTATCCATTGTATGTGTATTATTATTGTCTTTAAATAACAATCCTCAGTTATTTTTAGCTTTCATACGTGTGTTTTATTTTAGGAGTACAGTCTGACACAGTACTCCTGATATTTGGAGAAGACCTGTTCTTTCATCTGGATTCAATAAAGGCATAAACTTTTATATGTCTACAAAAAAAAAAGGATAACAAGACTTAAAGGGCTTCTAAAATAAAATTGCTGCAATTATTTTTACTGGCTGTTATCTGCTCTTTCTTTGGGTTGGCTTTCCTCCATTTAGAGTTCATATGTCAAGACAAATACAATTAAAAAAACAATAGTATTTTGTGATTATAGGTTTTTATGCAATCCTATCAGGATTGGAACTATATGTTGGTATGCTTTGTTATTTTATGAAAGCCTCTGGGATGAAAGAGCAATTATATAAAACAGACAAATAAAAACATGCAGAAGCCCTTCGAATTGTACTGCCTTCTACCAGATATAAGTTTTTCTATAGGTAGAAACATCAAATAGAAAGTGCTTCTACATTCAGGGGAACCAACCAAGTGCAATTCAAGCAGAAACTTCAGATTCTTTGATGTGTCTCTCAATAATATTCAAATGTGAATGCAGTTATCTTGAAATAAATGTGAATTCTATTTGTGTCAAAAACAGCCTATGGATTTCATTGAAAAACGAATATATATCATGATTAACTGCAACCATATTTTCCATCTTTCTTAAGTTTCAGTACTGTATCAACACAAATAGTTCAAGTCGCATCATAAATAAGACAAATAAAAATCACTTTCTTTGTTTCCGCTAAAAAAGAAAATTCATAGCTCAGGGTTGAACTGTGGGGTCCTTGGCGCTCTCTGAGCTTGGTGGTTTTTTTGCAGACTTTTTGTTACCAAACTAGATAACATCAGCACTGAAGATGTTATGTAGCTTGCTAATGAAACATTTGCAAGAAAACCACCAAGTTTGCAGCGCACCGACCCCACTTCCTTTGTTGTTTCAACCATCAAGCAAGCTGTTCAGTATCACTTGAATCACTGTGCACTACAGGATAGTACAGGAATGCCTGTAGTGTCTCCTTTCGATCGGTTGTATAGTTGGGACTCGGGAGGGAGAGAGGAGGGAGGGAGGGGGGAAGTCAGCATAAACAAAGCTAAGCTAGATGGAGTGATAGTTTGATCTGATGCATGAAGAAGAAGTGAAGCTGTCTTACTAAATAGCTCCTTTTCTTCTGTAGGCTAAAGCCAATACATGTGAGTTCTGTCTTTGTTATATTAAAAAATCAGTTAAAAATCAGTTTTTCTCCCAGGAGATTTAAAAGACTGGCCTTTGCCAAGTTTATCTAGTCCAATCAGAAAATAGTGATTTTGGTGTATGAGAGAGAAGGGGGAGAGGGGAGAGAGGAGAGGGGAGATGATAGCTAGATAAATAGCTAGATAGCTAGATAGCTAGATAGATAGCTAGATAGCTAGATAGCTAGATAGCTAGATAGCTAGATAGCTAGATAGCTAGATAGATAGATAGATAGATAGATAGATAGATAGATAGATAGATAGATAGATAGATAGATAGATAGATAGATAGATAGATAGATAGATATGTACACACAGAGAGAGAAAGGGGGAAAAGAGAGGGGAAGAGAGGGGGGGAGAGGGAGAGAGAGAATCAATCAGTGGAAAGTTATTTTTATTTCCTGACACTGTTCCTTGAATGGAGCAAGGACATCTCTTTGGGTTTTAAAGTGTACAGTAAAGCACAAGAACTGATTCTTACAATCTAAAAACTGATTAGAAAAATACATGGACTAACATTACGTAAGTGATGTTGGGATTGACGTAGATTTCCTCTTTCTGACTACCATGTAAATAGTTTGTTACTTCTAGTGATGACAGATTAGCCATTTAGTCACTAAAAGGAAACAAATTATGCGATAGGAAAGTGAGCCTGAATTTAAAAGTAGACTTCAAAATAAGGCATAGAAAGTGGGTGGAAACCTGTGCAACTCCAGCTTTCCCATCTTCTTAGCCTTTGTTACCATCTCCACTTTAAATCAATCTTGATGATTTCTGTCTACCCACTCCATAATATATGCACGTGGCATGAGAAAATACATATGGTATGTGTTGTGTGTTTGTCAGAAGCCAAATTCAAATAAAACAAAAATCAAGAGACAGAGTAACTCCACTCATACAAATTCAATGAATACCTACTAATAAAGATTAATCGTCTATAAAATAAGGTGTCGCGTTTACAAAATCTCTCGGTCATCAGTATTTTCCATTCTTCTTGTAGAAGGTAGTTTCTTCCCTGTTTCTCACACAGACACACATGCGGGTACATGTATGAGCACATTTCCTTCCTTCTTAATCACTCTCTGGGCTAATCTTCAAAAGGATTCAAGTTTTACCAAGCAAATCCTGCAGCCATTTGCACATTTCCTAATGTTGTATTCTTTCCAACTGTGTAAGTAGTCCTTGACTTATGACTATAATAGAAGCCAAAATTTCTCTTCCTGAGTGAGACAGTTGTTAAGTGAGTATTGCCCCATTTTAGGTTTGAGGTTTTGTTTTATTTATATGCCACCCTATTCCCTGCGGGACTTTACAACCTTTCTTGCCACAATTGTTAAGTGAATCACCGCAGTTGCTAAGTTAGTATCACAGTTGTTAAGCGAATCGGGCTTCCCCATTGACTTTGCCTGTCAGAAGGTCACAAAAGGTGATTGCACGACCCCAGGACACAGCAATTGTCATAAATTTGAATCAAATTGCCAAATATCTGAACTTCGGTCATGTGATTATGGGGATTCTGTAAGGGCCGTCAGTGTGAAAAAACGGTCATAAGTCAGTTTTTTTCTGTGCCATTGTAACTTCAAAAGGTCACTAACAAATAGTTGTAAGTCGAGGACTACCTGTAGTAATGTAAGATGACCTTCACCTAAATTCACAGATGAGGATTTGAAGGGGGAAAAAAACACCTTGGTTTTTATGTAGATGTAGCACTCTGATGGATGACATTTTTTGTATGCATCATTTGTTCAAAGTCCCTCAGTTAGAAAAAGATACACATCACATTTCATATGCTTCTTTTCTGGCTTAGCACTAAGTACATAGCAACTAAATTGGAACTGGAATGTATTTATGATTATATCTCTTGTCTCTCTTTCTGAACTAATCATTGGCACTGGAACCTAGGGTTTTTTAAAAAAAAAAACATCCTTATTTTAACATGATATTTTTGCATCTTAGGAAGGCTAGCCTCATAAATCAAGCAGCACAACTGATCAGAGTCTTCAGCTAGAGTTTGCAATACAGACAATTTATTCCATTTTTCTCCTTTAAAGCCGTTGCCTGTGCCAGATGTAGGGATATGAAAATATGCATTATCTTTCTCAGTCTTGGGGGTAAAATAAACTGATTTTTTTTCTCAGTTCTATTTCTCTTTTTCTTTTTTGTTTATAAGGGACAACATTTGCACTTGATTTACCGAAGGGAGATGTTTTAAAATTCAAAGCTTCTCTCAACTAAATCGTCATATGTCACTATTTATTTTCCCCTAGTGTATTTGCAAAAATACAATGTGATCCCAGACGTTCAATGTTCTAAGCTATGAATTTGCTGTGTGATTTAATGTCTAAGATTAAGGCCATTTCCAGGTGAAGGATTCTTGTACATCTTTACCTCCTTAAATATGTTTTCTGGTAAGAAAAAAAGAAGGGAAAAAAGGAATCTTCTAGAATGTTATAAAAGAAAGATACAATTGCTTAAATATAATTCATGAATAAAAGAAAGCTAATTTATTTTTTTACTACCAGTTCTGTGGGCATGGCTTGATGGGCGTGGCTTGGTGGGCATGGCAGGGGAAGGATACTGTAAAATCTCCATTCCCTCCCACTCCAGGGGAGGATTACTGCAAAATCCCCATTTCCTGGGGACTGGGACTCAGGAGGCAGAGAATAGATAGGGGCGGGGCTAGACAGAGATGGTATTTACCGGTTCTCTGAACTACTCAAAATGTCCACTACCAGTTCTCCAGAACTGGTCAGAACCTGCTGAATACCACCTCTGATTGAGTTGTGTCTTTTACCTAATGATGAAAGCAGCCATTTTTGTCAGGTTGTGGCAGTGACATTAAGGTTTTTATAACATTAAGGATTACTAATTTATTCCCATGTTAATTTTTCTACCATCTGCTTGCATGATGTGATGCATTAGATTGGAAATCCAAAGACGGGGATTGGTCATGTTGTATTGTTGTTTGAAATAAATCAGATGACACATTGGGAACCTTATGCTTTAAATGTTGGGAGAATGAGTATATCTATGCTTGCCTACTACTCAAATAGATCAAAGTAGATCAAAGAAGCATCTGTGCCTGCAAATTCTGCACCGACATTCTCTTCTAAACTTCTTTAAATAACTTGCATTTAAAGCATATAAAACAAAGCTTTGAAAAGATTCAAGAAATTGTAGATGTCAGGAAAGAGGTACCGGTACATTATTTCTCCAGTTTAGGTCTACTTTTGTTGCTGGAGAACATTTTTTTTGTTTTCTGCAGTCGGTGAGGAAGATTTGTATTGAAAGCAAGAATGGATTCAAGGATTCCAACAAGTTGTCAGTTTAAGCAGTTTTATTGCGTTCAAGGATTTTCAAATGTGATGGGGAAAATTCTTTCTTCCTGATTGCGTTATTTCTTGCTAATTTTGTATTAATTGCAGTTGCTATTGATTATGGCAGTTCCACCACAAAACCGCGCTCGACTAAACTGCGCCCGACTAAACCGCGTCGCTGACGTCATCAACAGGGCAACAACAGCGCGGAGACAGAAGCACGCTGTAAACCCTAAACCTAAACTTAACCCCTAAACCTAAACCTAACCCCCCTAAACCTAACCCTTAACCTAACCCTAAACCTAACCCTAAACCTAACCCTTAACCTAACCCTAAACCTAACCCTAACCCTTAACCTAACCCTAAACCTAACCCTAACCCTAACCCTTAAACTAACCCTAAACCTAACCCTAACCCTTAACCTAAACCTAACCCTAAACCTAACCCTAAACCTAACCCTAAACCTAACCCTAAACCTAACCCTAAACCTAACCCTTACCTTAAGTTGAATCGGCTTGCTTTCAAAGCGCTATTTAAAGCGCCCTTCTTTCTCCGTGCTGGCTGTTGTCGCCCTGTTGATGATGTCAGCGACGCAGTTTAATCGGGCGCGGTTTAGTCGAGCGCGGTTTTGACGGGTCACGGATTATGGCTGAGGTATTGATTTCGTATATGCTTTCTTCTTTCCTTTCAATCACTAAATAATGGTTTTCTTAAGATTTTAAATTTATCTAGGGCTTCAAATTTAGTCAATTGTGTGGTGCAATGCTCATCCTTGTAAACATTTGAAAATTTAGGTTAGGTATGCAGGATTCAGTCTATTTAGTGTTACAAAGGTCCTCTTCTTTTCTTTTTTTTTACATTCCATTATCTAAAAAGTGATTTCTTCCATAACCAAAATCATCTACTTGGTGTTAATATTCCATACATTTTCCCCTCTTTAGGCAGCAAACTTTTATGGTTCATTTTGCTAAGATCATAAATCATACAAGATCAATGGAATGTACTGAATAAGAATAGTTAGTATTCTGCTGCCTACCTTAACTGACAGGATCTAAGAGCAAGGTCTTTGCAGAACTCAACTGCAAGAAAATATATGTGCCTGTCACATTAGTAGCTATTATTCTAACAGCCTGCTCTTTGCCCAAACTAAATTTAATGAAAGGGTAGGATGTCTAGAGATACACTCAGAACGTTCTGCAGGCTTTTCTGGTTGGCAAATACGTGAAAATATTTAATAGCAGAAGCATACTTTGCAGTTGGCAATCATGCCAAAATTGCAAAATGTCTGTTATGACATCGTGATCTAAACCTTGACTTTTTGTACTTGTATCTCAACATCACACACAAGGCTTGTATCGTGATATCATAACACATGTTTCATCATTTATGTTTCCTTGATCCCTCCTGCTAATACCCAATGTCAGATATTCAAAACTGCCTTCTAATAGCTCTTTTCTTCTCAGTGTTAAAAAAGGGGGGGCAAATAATAAAACATTTGTCCCAGGGGTGGGTTCTGGCAGGCTCTACTGCTGGTTCGCTCGTGTGATGTTATGGTCTTTATTTAGAAAATGACCCATACTTCCATAGCTTCTCAGCCATAAAGCTTCAGAAAATATAAGGTATTTAAGGTTGGAAGTCAGCAGCAAACAATGGTAGGATATTGGGAAGACTGTGAAGGATGTGGCAAATGAATAGCTATCTAGTTCTACCAGCCTTCTTAAAGCTAAAACAGAAGGCAGAACAAGAAGCAAAGAATGGAAACTAATCAAGGAGAGAACGTACCTAAAACCAAGGAGAAATTTTCTGCAGAACAATTAACCAGTGGAAAGACTTTCCTTCAGAAGTTGTGGGTGCTCCAACACTTGAGGCTTTTAAGAAGACATTGGACAACTATCTGTTTGAAATAGTATAGGATTTCCTGCTTGAGAAGAAGGGTTGGAATAAAAGACCTTGTTCTGATCTAGGCTTCACAAAATCACGAAGCAGACTCCTTGTCCCGACAAAACCCCTTTTTATTAAGCTACTGTGAATTCCTCTCATTTACATCCAGTAAAGACCTGGCAAACAGTCTTTCAAGGGTGAATTTACAACCACAGACCTTATCAGGCTTGGAGAGCTGCCAGGCAATGCTGTACAAGCAAATACTTGGCAAGCAGTCTCTGAGAATCACGAACAAATCTTCACACTAATTAAGTGAACTAATTGACTCCTGCAAACTCCACTCCCCTTTTGTTCCTCTTTATTCCCTATGGGAGGGGGCCATTCACCATCCACCTGTGTCTTTACTCCCAAATCAGCCCTTGTTCCTTAACTGTTCCCTTCTCCTGGCAGCTCTGCACATGCACACATCAGGAAGAGGCTCCAGCTGTTCTTCTGCCCCACTGATTTACCGGCTCTGAAGGCAGCTGATAACTGTCGGACGGCCCTCACCCCATCTCTGCCTCTGACACAGAGCCCTCATCAGAGCCTTCCCCAGACTCCAGGACTGGCCCATGTTCCTCCCCAACCGCCTCACTGTCTGAATCTGCCACCAGCTCCGCTGGCCACTAACGGGCCACAACAGACCTCTAAGGTCCCTTCCAACTCTGTTATTCTATTATACCATTATTCTGATCATAGATGAATAGTAATATTTGACTAACAGGATCTGACTAAACTACATTTTGAGTAAATCCAGGTCATCATGCCCTTTAGAGTGATGTATTCAAAGCTGAAAGAATTGCATCAGGACTGTCTGATATTTGTGATGGAAAGACGTATTTGGGCAATTGACCATCTGCATTATGATAAAGGACTTTCCCTACTATGTAGTGATTATTGGAATTAGGAACAATTTCGCATGATGGGGAAAAATTGAAATTCAATTATGAGTCTTTTTGGATTTAAAAACAATCCTCTGATGTTATTGATCTTGTATACTTAAGAAATCTTATATGTTTTGACATACTAGATGATGACAATACGACCTACTCTCCTCTTGCTTTGCCATTAAAATCAAGAAGAGTGCTGGCAGAAATATTCTCTTGCTAATATTTAATGGTTGTGCCACAGAGCTGCGGTGGGACAGTGGTTAGCAGTACTGCAGGCTACTTCTGCTGATCATTGGGCTGCCTGCAATTTGACAATTCAATACTCACCGGCTCAAAGGTGACTCAGACTTCCATCTTTCTGTGGTCAGTAAAATGAGGACCCAGATTGTTGGGAGCAATAGGCTGACTCTGTAAACCGCTTAGAGAGGGCTGTAAAACACTGTGAAGTGGTATATAAATCTAAGTGCTATTGCTATTTAATCCAGGTAATTTCTTGCAATACACTGTACAGGGTCCCAACAAGATCTCGGCATGCTCTGCTGAATGTAGCTCTATTGGTATTTCTTCCACTGTCTGAGATTATAGCAGTTAGACTTATATACCGCTTCATAGAGCTTTCAGCCCTCTCTAAGCAGTTTACAGAGTCAGCATATTACCCGCAACAATCCGGGTCCTCATTTTACCCACCTCGGAAGGATAGAAGGCTGAGTCAACCCTGAGCCAGTGAGATTTGAACAGCCGAACTGCAGAACTGCAATCAGCCGAAGTAGCCTGCAGTGCTGCATTTAACCACTGCGCCACCTCGGCTCCCTCAGCTCATTGGAATCTTTAATCAAAATAAGCCAGATACAGTTTATTTAGTGACTATTGGAAGTTACAATATCATTGAAAAAAATGACTTAAGACCATTTTTTACACTTATGAATCGGTGGTGGCATTCAGCTAGTTCGGACCAATTCAAGTGAACTGGTAGCTGCAAACTGTGGGTGGGTGGGCCTGTCCACCTGTCCTGGATCTATGCAGTCCTATTTAGCCATGTTTTCTAAGCTGTGTGCATGCGTGTAAGCCGCATGCGTGAGCAAAGCCTGTGCACAGAAGGCCACATGTATGCATGGAAGGTGTGCATGCTCACAAAGTGTGCACACTCACAGTTTCGATGCATGGCAAACTGGTGGCAAAATTATTTGAAACCCACCTCTTGTTATGAATGTTACAAAATCCCCATGGTCGTGTGATCAAAATTCAGACACTTGGCAACTGACTGATATTTATGATGGTCACAGTTTCCCAGGGTCAGGTGATCGTTTGCGACCTCCTGATAAGCAAAATCAATGAGGCAGCCATATTTGTTTAACAATCCTGCTACTAATTTAACAACTGCAGTGATTCACTTAACAACTGTGGATAGAAAGTTCATTAAATGGGGCAAAATTCACTTAACAAATGTCTCACTTAGCAGCAGCAATGTTGGGCTCAATTATGGTCGTAAGTCAAGGACTACATGTAGAAGCATCGCATGTTACTCACACGGTGAGCAACTGTTCTGTTTGAGGGCATATTTATGCTAATTGTTCCCAGTAGTTTCTGTCTTGTGCTTCTTCCCCTTTTGACTTTGAGCAGATTTAAGAAAAATCTTTCCAGACTGAGACTCTTTAACAACAGCTTGCAAATATTCAGTCTGGACTGCAGGCTATCATGTTGTCACAGTGAATTAATTCTCTGCTGCTGTCCTTTCACATCTTTCTGATCCAGAAAAGCAATTGGAAAACCCTTTCTTTCTCTTGAGCAGATTTTCCTGGACATTATATATTTGCATAGGGGTATGGGTGTGCTTTGTACACACAGACATATCTCCCCCCCACACACACACACTGTGTGTCCTCATAGACAAAACACACAGCTTTTTTTCAAAAAAAGCACAGTTTTTCTCCTCTATTTCTTTCTAAAGTTTTTAGAGCAGCTTTTCCAATGAATGCTATAATAGCACAATTGTTCCTGCTTTGGAAGTACATGATTGAAAGTTTAAATTCAGTAATTTGTGGGGGAGGGGGGTGTTCAAAGAAAATGTTTAAACAATGTGGATGCTTGAACATATAAAACCTCAAATCTTAAATGCTATTTTGCCAATATTATTTAATACTAAATATAAAGCCAAAATAATACGGTACATGTCATTACTTTTCCCAGAAATATAATTTTAGGCTGTTGCAAAAACATATTGTTTTAGGGTTACTCTCATTGCATCTCCAATATAGCAATGATTTATAGGAGTCCTTGAGCTACAACAATTCAGCCCAACCTTTCCATTGCTAGGCAAGTCAGTTGTTAAGTGAGTCTTGACCCATGTTATGACTTTTCTTGCCCCATTTCTTAAGTGAATCACTGCAGTTGTTAGTAACACAGTTGTTTATTGAATCTGGCTTCCTTATTAACTTTGCTTGTCAGAAGGTCATAAAAATTGGTCACATGACCCCAGGGTACTGCAGTATTCCTAAATAAATGTCCTTTCCAAGCACGATCATTTTGATCACATGACCACGGGGATGCTGCAATGGTTCTAAGGGTGAAGTCACTTTTTTCAATGCCGTTGTAACTTTAAATGTTCATTAAATGAATAGTTGTAAGCCGAAGACTGTCAGAACTCATTTCTTATACAAATACCGAATGAGCAGCAAAAAATATTTCCTGTCTGTTGTTTGATTTAGTGGTTCTAGTACAAATTAGTCTTTTCAATGCAATGTGTCTGCCTTTAAAATCCAATTAGATTGAAAAGCAGTTGCCACCAAAATGATTCCTCTGCTAAAGGAAAATAGATTTCTGCTAATCAATTCCCATCAGAAAGAGGTCAGCATTAGAGGAGTATTGAAGCATAATTCCGGTGTGCTTATTTCCATTGTAGTGTGAAGAGCTTTTACCATAGTTTTGTTAAAACTCAGGTCATACACACCTTAGATTCATCACCACGAGATGGTTTTCAGCTGCTTTGTTATAGTGGGCAGGAATTCACCCCTACAAATGTACACATACCCCAGACACATATACTGACAGTGCTAACCCACTCAGGTATCGGGGACATATTTGCCTTTGCACTAAGGTTGGTTGGCACAAGGGAGGAGGAAGAAGAGGAGAATTTGAAATCAAATGAAGATTTGCCATATTTGAAGGGTCTTTGGTGCTCTCTGAGCTTTCTTGCTTTCTTGTAGATGTTTCGTTACCTTAATTGGGTAACATCATCAGTGCTAGTAAGGAGTGCTGTTTTCTGTCAGTTTATATTCTGGTGACTTGCTTGTTTGCATAGCTGGGGGCAATGGTGGATTGCAGGTGGTATGCCCCGGTACGGGCGTACTGGTGTGTGCCGGGAGCACAGGGTACCATTCCGGTACAGTGCTCCAGAGAGCCCACCCACCCACCCGCCCTCCTTACCTGTATTTGACCTCTTCGGCGCTTATGGCACCTGCGCAACGTTCTGCCAAGCAGCTGGAGCATCACGGAGGTGTCATGGAGCGTCACAGGAGGTAAGGATGCATGCGCACACTGTGTGCATTTGAATCCGTGCTGCACGGGTTCATGTGGTGGACGCCGAGCCCCATTGCACCATACCGGTTGCAACGGGATCTGGAACCCACCACTGGCTAGGGATGATCTTTGAGGAACTTTGGTAGGGCAGTTCCTTTATTGGGGTATTGTTTACTTGATTGTTGGACTGAAGTTAACCTATGCTGATATGGTTGCTGATCGTGACCCAACAAATGCATGCCCAACAAATGCGCGCCGACAAAGCCGCCATGACAAAATGGTGACGTTGAAAGCGTGCCCACTAAAGCGCCCTGACAAAACCACACCCACAAAAGCGCGATTAGGGTTTTTAGGTTAGGGTTAGGGTTAGGGTTAGGGTTAGGGTTAGGGTAAGGGTTAGGGTTAGGGTTAGGGTTAGGGTTAGGGTTAGGGTTAGGGTAAGGGTTAGGGTTAGGGTTAGGGTTAGGGTTAGGGTTGTTAACATTGTTACCATTGTTTTCACATTGTTTTTGATGGTGCGCTTTTGTCGGCACGCATTTGTCGACGCACTTTAGTGGGTGCGCTTTCAACATCGTCGTTTTGTCATGGCGGTTTTGTCGGCGTGCATTTGTCGGTGAACCGTTGCTGATTGATGGTGGAGAGGTGTTCTCTTTTGGGCTGATTATTGTCTTTTGCATAGTCTATAGCTCTTGTTAATGTGTCTCTTGATGGCTGATTGGTCAGAATGCTTCTAGAAATTCCTTGGCATTTACCCTATTGACTTTGACTAGCAAGCTAAGTGCATTTATCATATATTCATTCCCCAGCAGCACATCTGGTGCTAGGAATATTGTTTGGTGGAATGGTAAAAAAAAAAAAAGGAAAACCTTGGATTGTTCATCTGTGGCCACCATCTTGACTTTTTTTACCCATTCCTTCTCTTTCTAGTGATCTTTTCATTTTGATATCTATAACCATATGGATTTGGTAAGGTCATCACAAAAGCAGCGCTTATTGATGTACTCTAGCCTCATTTGACCTTCCGCTGTTTTCTGGACCCGTGTAAGGGTCACCTTGATTGTATGATATTAATATCCTTCTACCAATTCTCATATAGCAGGCAGAGATATAGTGCACACTAGTGGTGGGATTAAAAAAAATACTACTGGTTTTGTGGGGTGTGACTTGGTGGGCATGGTGTGGTTTGGTGGGCATGGCTTAGTGGGTGTGACAGGGGAAGGATACTGTAAAATCTCCATTCCCTCCAGATCAGCTGAGACTTGGGAGGCAGAGAATCGATGGAGGTGGGGCTAGTGAGACGTGATGTTTACTGGTTCTCCAAACTACTCAAAATGTCCGCTAACGGTTCTCCAGAACTGGTCAGAACCTGCTGAATACCACCTCTGGTGCACACCATACTAAACCAGCAGTTCTGAATTACTGTTTGAAATTAAGGTTAAGAAAGATTATTTACGCTGTTTAAATCCTATTAGAAGGGAAAGTTTGATTATTCTTCTGTAAAGTAATATTTGAATATGTGGAATGATCCACGCTGCTTAAATTTTACTAGAAAGGATTATTTTTGAGCTAGATTGTATATTGATGTCTATACAAATTTGGATAAATGTTTATCTGAATACAAGGTTAAGGAAGAGGAACGGGAGAGTCTACAGGAGGTCAGGGTAAATAACAAAGAAGGAAGAGACGAGAATAAAATATGGATAGAATGACTTACACTATTTAAGCATAGATAAAGATGGGGGGCTGAGCTTAACACAAAGAGTTCTTTTTTTTTCTTTTTTTTTTCTTTCCTTTAATATATTACTTTTATTTTTAATCCATACGAACATAAGATACTTTAGATAGAAGGCAGTGCCAGGTGTGGGCCCTGGGAAGTCGGGAGGAGTAGGGATGGGGATTTTTGGGGGGTGGGTGGGTGGGTGTTAACATAGTCTCAATAAGAACAAGAATGCACTTATATACGGTTGTTCTTTTTTTCCCTTTTTTTCTCTTTTCTTTCTTTATATTTTTTTTTCCTTGGTTTATTTTACTTTTTATCAGATTATAATAAACAACACTTGAATAAAGGAATACACCAAGGAGGGAGGTAGAGGGAAAGAGGAGGGAGGAGTAAGGAAGGAGTAAGGGGAATGTAAGGAGGGCGTGTTGGGAGTAAGGGGAGAAGGAAGGTTTGAGGGGAAAGGGGAGTGTTAGAGGGAGGAAAGGAAAGTTGGAGGGGGTAGATGGGGTGTATGGAGGATGGAAGTGTCAGGTGGGGTTGTGAATGATGAGTTGTGTTTTCTTTTTTATTTTGTTTTATTTTTTTTCTTTTTCTTATAGCAAATACCCTGTATATAAGTGATTGTAAAATGGAATGTGAAAATGAATAAAATATATTTTACTAAACCAGCAGTTCTGAAAGTTTGCGACTGTATACATTGACTCCCTAAAATGATAATCAAAGTTGTGTGATCATGAATAAAACTAAAGCTTTCATTAGTTTAAGATTGGGCACACAAATGAATATACCATTTATTTGCAATAATTAGATTTTAATCTTTACTCCATGGGTGTGATCAGATTTTGTGAAGTTGCAGCTGCCATTTATAAGTTTCAGCAGGAAAAATGAGGAACACCACACAAAATGACTTTTGACTGAGCTCCAGCTTTGCGTCTTTCAACTTAAATATCTTTTTTTTAAAATCCTCCCAATTTTTCTAACTCCATAAATTGGACCATATTTTAAACTATGCTTCCCAAATTAATCAGGACAAATCCCAGTAACCGTTATTCTCATATCACTGCAGATTGTATAACTAAATATTATGCAAAGTCACTGGTCACAGCTGCTAGGATGAGACAATTTAACTTTTTATTCTAGTTTAATATTTTCCAGTCTTCTAAATAAGAAGGAATTAATGGGGGGAGTGAGGAGAAACATTATATCTAGATGAATATAATTTATAGCTTGAGATTTAAATTGGATTTGTGATTAATTTTCAGTAGACATGGCAGCTTGCCTGAGGAAAAGAAGAAAGTACATGCTGAAAATTAGTGAAAATTGAGTTAATATAATACCGTTATCCATGGTAAGAAGAGGCACACAGAACTGTTTAGCACAAGGGTGTTCAACCTTGGCAACTTTAAGACCTGTGGACTTCAATTCCCAGAATTCTCATGCTGGCTGGGGAATTCTGGGAGCTGAAGTCCACAAGTCTTAAAGTTGTCATCGTTGGACACCCCTAGATCTAGCAGCTACTCAGTAACATTGTTGTATATCACAACGATTACATGGGAGCTACTCGTGTCTCTATTTATGTGTCTATTTATTTCTTTTTTTCATGGAGTTCATCTTATTGTTCCTGCACACATTTTTTAAAAAAATGAATCTCCTGTTTGAACAATAAAGACAGAAATCTTCCTCCTGCCTGTGAAGGCCTTGCTGATTGATTGAAGAGGAATACTTTACGGGATTGCTTTTATATTTAAAACTCAAAAATGCTGCATGTTTTGATAATAATTTCACACAGAGCTGTATTTTCCATGAAATGTAGCAATAATTCTGTAATTATTGCAACCTTAAGAAACATCCTCATGAGGAAAATAAAGTTTAGGCGCAGTTGTATTGCTTGTGGTGCACCCATTGAATTATAACTGAGTAGAAGATTTTAAAGCCCCTCATAAATCTGTAGATAAAACTTAATATATGTATAGGGATCATTCTATTTTCTTGACAAAAACTATAAGATTATTACTGTTAAATGCAAAAGCTAAAAGGATGGATTTCATTTCCCCACATAACTTGTATTGTGTTTTATGAGATGGACAACTATACATTTTCTCTTGTGTTGATCATGAGGCAATACCTATATCAGTACTCTATTACCAATGTTCATTAGGGAATTCTGGGATTTGAAGTCACAAATATTAAAGTTGCCAAGGTTAAGAAACACTATACAGTATCTCCCTCCATCTCTGTATGTTTCTCTATCTTTATGTCTTATTATCACACACAATTTGAGGCAACATGAAGGCTTCGTCACTAAGGTTATGGACTATAATATACCACTCAGCCCTAACAAGTGATTTATAAGCATCACTTCGGATCACGGCACCTTAATTCTCAGTGGGGTTACAAGATGGTGCCCCTGAATTAATGAATATGTATCCAAACACTCCAATAACTAGTACCTTAGAAGTGGTTTTGCTGGAAAACAGGTTATTTTACTGGCAGTTTATTGAATTTGGTTATGGTGTATAGTTTATTGATTAATGAAGGGATCCCCAGCTCCCAGACTGCGAAGTGGTACTGGGCCGTGGCCAGTGGTGGGTTTCTAAAATTTTTGGAACCTTTTCTGTAGGTGTGTCCTGCTTTCCGGGTCCACTGGTGGAACCTCTTCTAACCGGTTTGGTAGATTTGACAAACCGGTTCTATCGAACTGGTGCGAACTGGTAGGAACCCACCTCTGGCCGTGGTCTGTTAAGAACTGGGGCGCATAGCCAAAGGTGTGAGAAAAATTGTGCATATGCAGGATCTAGGTTGTGCACTCCCTCCACCACCGGGTCATGGAAAAATTGTCTGCCATGAAACTGGTGGCAAAAAGGTTGGGATCAATGGTTTAATATGTCCCATGGCCATTTTATTTTTTATATTCTTGCTTTATTTTTTAAGGAATTATTATTCCATAAGTCTCCATGGGTTTAATTGGATTTGTACACCTCTCTCTTCCTCCTTCTCTCTCTCTCTCTCTCTTTCTCCCTCCCTCCCTCCCTCCCTTCCTTCCTTCCAACTCGGTTAATCTTCATGTTCTAATCTAAATGACAGGAATAACAGTAGAACTGGCCCTCTGCTCTCCTTGTTCCATTAGTAGATGTATCAGATAGGAAGGCATAAACTGAGAATCAGTGTAGAGTGGTCTATTAAAAGAAATCACATGTCCTAAAAGATTTGCCCATATTCCGAGCAAAGGTTGCAGCAATAAAGATATAGGGCAGGGGTGTCAAACTTGCGGCCCGTGAGTCAGATGTGTCACACGCTCGCCACACTCACCCTTGGTATAGTGAAGGGGGGGAAATAATGACACATCATGTGACGACAATGTGAGAGTTTGACATCCCTGATGTAGGGGAATCTACCAATCAGGGTTTATAATAAGTTTGGTCCAGATAGAATACCAGCTATCATATGCCAGGGGTGTCAAATTATATTTCCTTGAGGGCTGCATGAGGGTTGTGTTTGACCTCAAGGGGCCGGGGTGGGCATGGCCAGCTCGATGTCACTCGTGTCAGGGGGTGCCTGTGGAGGCCTTAATGCTCTGCCAGTGAAAATGGGCTCCTGAACTCTGTTTCTCACTGAAAAGGCCTCCTGCAACCCTTTGCCAATGAAAACAGAGCTCAGGAGGGTTGTGTGTGCTCTTCGGGAGCTCTGTTTTTGGCTGCGAAGGCCTCCTGCAATCCTCTGCCAGTGAAAATGGAGTTCTGGCAGAGGCCCTGGGGGCTGATACTTCACTGTCTCCAGGGTCAGATCTAAGCACCCCATGGGCCAGATCCGGCCCCTGGGCACTATGCCAAAACAGAGGAAAACATTAATATATAGAAAAGGAAATTGACTTCATTTTCAGCTGATTAATACAGAGACATCAAGCACTCATAAGGCTACAGTGTGGAAAAATCCTGAGAAGGCTAATGAAATTATGTCTACTGTCAACTTTCAGTAGGGACAATTCATTCACCGAAGCATTCACGCTGAGAAGCATTATCATTCAGAATAACAGCACAAATAATTTATCATAATAATATCTTGCCAAAAAGCAGGATTCTTGTTAGGCGTAACAAGAAATGAATTACTTGTGAACATATGAATTGAAAGATTTCATCCTTCCATAATTTAAATGTATGGACTTTATAAACTATTCTATTATTCTCAATGTGCTTTTATGTTCTGAAATCTCTTTATGGATAGAGAGAAAATTTGTAGCTCAGCACTAATAACATTACAAAATTCCTTGTCTACAATCTATAGATTATTAATTGTTTATTTTGTCCACTGAAAAGATTCCCCTTTTAAAATTCTAAGCACTTGTTGTATGTTACACATTTAGATTATTTTTTGTTGATACAATCCTATACATGTGTATATGTATATGTATATGTATATGTATATGTATATGTATATGTATATGTATATGTATATGTATATGTATATGTATATGTATATGTACGGAATACTTCACATTACATTACAGTTTGGTAATGAAATATCTGCAAGAAAACAACCAAGCTCAGAGAGCACCAAGTACCCTTGGTGTGATGTTTGTGTGTGACAATAGTCATGGTACTAGATTCATTATAATTCAGTGTAAGCTTAAAAAAAAAGAAGCATTTGACTTAAAGAGTCACCATTTAAACCCAACACACCAAGTAAAAATCAGAGAATAATCAAAGAAGGAAGTGAAAAAAATTTGTGCTCAGCTCAACTATATGTCACTTATTTAGAGGTAGCTTGAAACAGATATTTAGATACAAATACAAATGCAAATACAATAGCAGAGTTGGAAGGGACCTTGGAGGTCTTCTAGTCCAACCCCCTGCCTAGGCAGGAAACCCTATACCGTTTCAGACAAATGGCTATCCAACATCTTCTTAAAGACTTTCAGTGTTGGGGCATTCACAACTTCTGGAGGAAAGCTGTTCCATTGATTAATTGTTCTAACTGTCAGGAAATCTCTCGTCAGTTCTAAGTTGCTTCTCTCCTTGAGAGTTCACTGCTTCTTGTTCTCCACTCAGGTATAGAAGGGAAAAGGGAAGTGATAGAAATAGAAAGCAGTATGAATCTTGGCAGACAGTCAGGAAGTACACAGTATTTTGAATTGTTATTAAAAGTCTTGTTCTCATCCAACAATTATTTCTGTTTTCCTAAGAGACTATTTTGCTCTCTATGTCTGATTACAGAGTAAGTCAATGGTTCTAATGGGAAAACTGATTTAGCCTGCTGCCTGTTGCCTGTTGCAGTCTATGGATGGAATGAACTACAATGTCAATACATACAAAATACTTCCAGGAAAGTTTTAACAAAGATAAACCAGAATTTAGGAGTAAATTTGTAGACAAATAATCAAATTTGCCAAGCATAGTGCATGTTCTAAAGTTTAAAGGGAAAAGATAAAGGCAAAAATCAGGAAATAATTTAAAAGGGCAGGATGAGTCTTGAGATTATATTTTCTTTTATTGACAATGAGTGTATGTGAATGCATCAGCAAATCAGATATAGTAAAAGAAAGATAGATTCTATGCTGGAATTTAAATATAATGGCTGGAGAAGAGGATATTTAATTTAACAAAAGCTGAAAAGATTACTATAGACCATAAAAAGAACAAAGCACAAGAGACTATAGAGAGTACAAAGATGACATAATTGGATAATGCAGTGGATATATTTTATTGCATTTATCTATTTAAACCAGTTGCATTGTGTTTAAATTGCTTTTGATACATCATGAGGATTTACAGTATTTCTGAAAACACGAAGTGCCATAAAAAGGTAAAGGTTCCCCTCGCACATGTGCTAGTCATTCCTGAATCTAGGGGACAGTGCTCATCTTTGTTTCAAAGCCGAAGACACAGTGCTGTTCAAAGATGTCTCCATAGTCATGTGGCCGGCATGACTAAATGCCAAAAGCACACGGAGTGCTGTTACCTTCCCACCAAAAGTGGTCCCTATTTTTATGCGGCACTAGGGATTTGAACTGCTGAGCTGCTGACCTTTCTGATTGATAAGCTCACATCTTAGCCACTGAGCCACTATGTCCCTTTAAAGTGCCATATCAGTGCACTAAATAACAACAACAACAACAACAACAACAAAGCATTGCAAGGCCAATTTCTGGGGAAAATAAAGGATAAAGTAGACAGTGAAAAAACTTGGTTATGGTTAATAACAGGTACATTAAAGAAAGAAACAGAGTCACTAATCCTGGCTGCGCAAGAACAAGCTATCCGCACAAATGCCATTAAGTCCAAAATCAAAAAGTCCTCTGATGATGCCAAATGCAGACTTTGCAAAGAAGCTGATGAAACTGTTGATCACATACTCAGCTGCTGTAAAAAAAATCGCCCAGACTGATTATAAATTGCGGCACAATTCAGTAGCACAAATGATCCACTGAAATTTGTGCAAAAATTATAATATTAAAACAACAACAAACTAGTGGGAACATAAGCCTGAAAAAGTCACCGAAAATCAGATGGTCAAAATCTCATGGGATTTTCGTATACAAACGGACAAAATACTGGCGCATAATACACCAGACATCACACTGGTTGAGAAAAATAAGGTTACAATCATAGACATCGCAATACCAGGTGATAGCAGGGTCGATGAGAAGGAATATGAAAAAATCGCGAAATACCAGGACTTAAAACTTGAAATTCAACGATTATGGCACAAACCAGCAGTGGTAATTCCAGTGGTAATCGGCACACTGGGTGCTATTCCAAAAGCACTGGAATTACATTTAAAACAGTTAAAAATTGACAAAAACACCACCAGTCAAATGCAAAAAGCCGCACTGCTTGGAACTGCATGCATATTATGAAAATACATTACGACGTCCTAGGCCCCTGAGTGGGGCCCGACTAGTAATCAATGCCAAATCCGGCGAAACAACTGGCCGCTGTGATACAATTGTATAATAATAATAATAGTAAAGGTTACGTTTTTTAAGCTTGAACATTATCTCTATTTCAAATCCATTTCTGCCTTTCAATTTAATATACAATATGCATTGTACATTGAATATTACAAAATGTTATAGCAATTCTTTGTCTACATTCTATAGACTAGTGATTATTTACTTTGTCCACTTAAAAGATACACATTTGTTTTATTCTAAGTACTTACTGTTTGTTACACATTTAGATTATTTTTGTTGATACAATGACTGTATGTCAGTGGTGGGACTCAGCCAGTTCGCACTACTTCAGGTGAACTTAAGTTTCTGAGCAGTTTGGTGAACTGGCTGTTGGAAGAAATAATTAGGGATAGAGAACCGGTTGTTAAATTATTTGAAAACTATCACTGCTATACGTACATGTATACATGTACTGTACACGTATGGAATAATTTACATAAAATTCAAAATGCAAAAGGGTAAAAAAGAATGACTATAGACAAGGAATAATTTTTTCAGATGAGATTCCTTTCAAAAGGAAAAATTGAGCAGATATGATGATGATGTTGCTAACAATTCAGTCATGTCTGATGCTTGGCAATTCTACGGGCCAAGTCTCTCCACATCTTCCCTTCCTGCACTGCTTCTTTGAGTTTTTGTATGGTCTGGCTGGTGTCAGCTTTTTGGGGTCCAACCATTGTGATTTATTTGGCAGCCTGATTTCCTATCAAATATCAGATAATAAGTCAATTTAGTACATCTAAAATTATTCTCGGCAGGTTATTTAATATCAATAAAGAAATCATTTGTAGTTTGGGATTTCTGAAGCACTATATGTGCTGTGGCTCAAAATCAATTAATGTATAAAAGTAATCATAGAATAGAATAGAATAGAATAGAATAGAATATTAGAGTAGAGTAGAGTAGAGTTGAATAGAATAGAGTAGAGTAGAATAGAGTAGAGTAGAGTAGAATAGAATAGAATAGAATAGAATAGAATAGAACAGAATAGTTGGAAGGGACCTTGTAGGCTATCTACTCCAACCCCTTGATGAAGCAGGAGACCCTATACTATTTCTGACATATGACTGTCCAGTCTCTTCTTGAAAGCTTCCAGTGGTGAAGCTCCGACAACTTCTGATGGCAAGCTGTTCTATGTGGTTGATCGTTCTCATTGTCAGAAAATTTCTTCTTATTTCTAGGTTGAATCTCTCCTTCATCACTTTCCATCTATTATTCCTTATCTGGCTTTCAGATGCTTTGGAAAACAGATTGACAATCCCCCCTCTCTGTGACAGTCCTTCAAATATTGGAAAATTGCTATCGTGTCATCCCTAGTTCTTTTCTTCATTGGACTAGCCATGCCCAATTCATGCTCAGCTGAAATGTGTATGCTAGCATATATGTTTGCCTTCTTAATACTGCTATTCATTAAGTGTTAGGTCACCTTAATTTAAGACACATAATAAATGAGGTTTTATTGGTGTTTCGAGGTTGAAAAATCCTGATAGGAAGTTTTTGTCATTATTTTATTGCCTTAAGGTATTGGCAGAAGATGGGAATCACATGACCAACCTTAGCTGAACTCAATATCTAAAGATGGAGATACCTGGTTATTTCTTGGTTGGGGGAATTTTTAAATCTTAATATTAAATTAAGAATACAACAGCAAACCATTTCCATTATGGTGCCAAAAAAAATGCATAAATGCAATCACTTGGAATAAAGCTGAACTCAAGGACAACTTTAATTTACTTAGTACATGCTGCTAGTCATACACATTAGCTTGCTTCCAATGAATCCAGTGAGAGCGATCATCTTTCATTTTTGAAAGATTATGCCTGTGTACTTGAGGAAAAAATATAATATACAATATTCAAAAATATCTTAGAAAAAGCTATTTAAAAATTCCATAAATGCCCATTTCTGTGAAGCCTACCCATGTTTGAGAACCAAAATATTATTAAGAAGGTCACAGTTTTGGAAGCTCCTTGTCTTATAAATATCTCTATATATTTTCCTAAGTAAAGATTGCACAAAATGACTTGGTGGAGATACATAGATGCGCGCATCCTGCATTTCTTCATGTGTTCCTTTCAGAGTAAGGAATGTTATAAAAAGATCTGAAAGGAAGTATAAAATAATAAACTTAAATACCATGACATTAAGAAAAGGAAATGGAACTGAATCCTATTCATAATTATACAAAACACTATATGCATCGATCATTCAGTCACTTTTGTGCAGCACCCATTAATTCATTCTTGAACATTTCTCTTTTTTTTGTTTTACTTCTTAAGCACACTATCCCATTGCATTGAACTTTTATATTTATCCTACTACATACTCACTCTCACTTCCATAATCCAAAATAGGAGAGGAAACATTCTTCCATACCGGCATTTTCACTTCTGTCAGAAAAGGTTCTCCTCTAAATCACATTTCACTGTTCAGCTTCCTAGCAGCATTTGCACATCTTAACATTTCTCCACCGACTTGCTTGTTTCAGTAAACATTCTTCTATTTTCAAACTAGCTGATAACTTGGTGCTGCCCAGGTATTTATTTAACAACCCCACTTCCATGAATCTCCCTGCAATTTCTAATGTTAGATTTTCCCCCTTACCAGAGGAGCCCCCTTGTGTAGTACTGGGAAGCCGTTACCATTGCAACTCCACAGTGCTGTACAGTAGAAGCCATTTTAAGGCACAACAGCCTGTATCTTAACAGAATACACACCCAGGGGGGTGTTAGGGGTGTCTTATCCCCACAGTATTTGTTTCCAGAGAATAAGTAATCTGTGTACCAAGTTTGGTTGAAATTGCTCGAGGCGTTCCAGAGTTATGCTGGAACATACACAAACACACAGCCATTTGGATGGATGGATGGATGGATGGATGGATGGATGGATGGATGGATGGATGGATGGATGGATGGAGATAGATAGATAGATGATAGATGATAGATAGATAGATAGATAGATAGATAGATAGATAGATAGATAGATAGATAGATAGATGATAGATTAATAACATTCAAGTTAATCATAGATTCATAGATCAATCCAAGTTAATGTATAAAAGAATAAATAAAAAATGAAATAAAGAGAATTTTAGTCATGTTTGTGCATGCACATGAAACATAACTACTCAGAAGCAATATATTGTAACTGTGATGATCAATTTCATTTGCTTACAATATATAAATGAACCATATGAATTAAACAGAAAAAAACCCTGCAATAGTTCCTTTCTCGTGTTCTGCAGGAGCTGCTTAGATGAAAGAAAGCTAGAATGAACAGGATGAAAGCTGTAAATCAAGTCTGAGTTTATTTCTGACACATAAAATAAATTCCTGGGGTGCACCTGTTTTTCTTAATTCTCCAAATATATTCCATATTCATGTCAAGATGACTGATTTTCCCTGAACCTCCAGGCATAACCAGGAGACACTTTGTGGAAGATTGACAAGGTTTCTAGAATTGCATAAAATCTTCACATTTGTTTTGTGGTTGGTGATAATCCTCTCCTGGAGGAAACCTTTGTGATTGATGGCTAAGAGTCAACCATGACTTGATGGCCTATAATCACTCAATCAATGTAGTAAACATCAGCTTCAGGTCCCAAACATACAAAACTACAGTTTCTCGTGGGAAGGTAGAAAGCAAAAAAAACAAAACCTCTTATGTATCTGTCAAGTCTTCCAGTTTAGAAAGGACTATCATGGCTTTGGGTCTATCCTTCTTCTTGGAAAAAGATGCTACAGTGGGTAGATCCTATGGGGCTTTCAAAAGCAACATTCTGTAGGAGGTATGTGAAAGAGATTCCCTGCTGTGATCACCAATTATTTGAAGAAACTCATAGCAACAATGACCTGATCCTGATTAAGACCTCAGTTGCCACTTTGGAACCATCATTTAAATAGGGAAAGTTAGTCAGAAAGAAGCAGGATGTTGCGAAGATCAGCAGGGTGTATCATAGGGATACAAGCCATGAAAACTCAAAGGCATGGTATGGTTAGGTGTAAAGATGTGAGAGTAATTTCTTTTCAGTGAATTATTTTGAAACAGAAGGGATGTAGGTGTTCCTTCATGAGAAGTTCTTAAGAAGAGATCAGACAGCCACTGTATTTGTCTGAAATAGGATAGTACATAGCAGTCTTCTACTTGAGCAAGGGTTTAAAAGACCTCCACTGTCCCTTCCAACTCTGATCTTCTGCTATTCTGTTATACTGTCATCTACAAGTGGATGCTTTTATTTTCAAAATTATATTGTTATGACATTAAAATCATTTTTTTCTGGTGCCAATCAGATGTGGTATTCTACCGATTTGGACCAGTTCACCCAAACTGAAAATCGTGGTAGCCCCTCCCCACCCACCCTGGCTCTATGGCATCCCATTTAGGCCCTTTTTTCACCAAAAGTGCATGTGTGGAAGGCTGAGCACAGGTGTGCATGCTCACATTTGCGAATGTGCATGATCACATTCCTGGTAGGGAAGGTAAGTGAATACTACCCCTGGTGCCAATCATGTCTCAACACTGTCCACCTGTCCAGAATAGCCACACCACAGTGGATGCAGAACTTTTTCAGAGTTTGATCTTAATGGTGAGTGATCGTTTCATGAAATCGATGAGCAGTGATGCCTTTTATTATTTGAATATGTTTTTTTGGTATTTGTTGATCTATATAAAAGAAAGACGACAACTTCCTATTTTTCAAAAGCTTTCTCTTTTTGATAGCAAGAGCAATGAAATTAAAGCAGGAACCTGGAAAGAAAGGCTTTTAATGGAATGAGGCCGTGGCATCATATTTGAGGAGGACCTCCATTTCAGTTTTTAGGGAAACAAACAATTATACAGCCATCTATTAACTTTATCAGAGGTCACACAGATAGCAGAATAACAGAGTTGAAAGGGACTTTGGAGGTCTTCTAGTCCAACCCCATGCTCAATCAGAAAACCTACACCATTTCGGACAAATGGTTTTTCAATCTCTTCTTAACAACTTCCAGTGTTGGAGCACCCACAACTTCTGGGGGCAAGTTGCTCCACTGATTAATTGTTCTGTCAGGAAAATTCTCCTCAGTTCTAGGCTGGTTCTCTCCTTGATTAATTCCCATCCATTGTTTCTTGTCCTGCCTTGATAATTCAGCCTCTTTTAGAAACAAAGTCCAATTTTGGTGAGACAATCTCAAAGAGAGAGTTTGTAATTCCGAGTGGATCTCAGACTTCTCAACAAGAAAAGAAAAATAGCCCACATCTCCCACCTTTGCTAGAGAACAATAAGCATGTGGGAATTAATAGCTGGATCTGCAGTGTTCTTTTCATTTCATGTTAGACCTGAAACTTGTCTGCATTTAGAAAGCGTTGCATTTCACTACTTCTGTCAAGAGCTGTGTGCAGCTGAATAAAACTGTGTAATTTAGAGGCATTAATTCTGCCAGAAGCCCTGACAAGACAACACTTATGTAGGCTGCAGCAGAAAGCATGCATAGCAGCCTTAAGAATCTGGCTCCACATATTTCATTTAATTGTTTGTACACTTCAGGTGTAATGAGAAATTCATCCACATCAAATCTGTAATTGTAACTCCCCCTTCGGTGGCATTTGCTCTCCCTCAAGCACCACTAGAGGGCTGAAGAAAACAGAAGGATCATTTGGTAATAGAATTCAGCATCTATGGAGCCTGTCCTTTTGCTCTTACTAACAATGGCCATCATCGCTTCTCAGCAACTCAATCCCTAATTTATTACTGGATGTCAGGGCTATTAAATTCCCTTGGGCTTCACTGAAAGGGAAGAGTGTGTGCCTTTCGCAGAGCATCTAAATGAATGGTTTCAAATGGGCACTTGGGATGTTTTGCCCCATTTATCCAATGCATTCATTATATGAAGTCCTTGAACGTGTTTGCCTGCATTTGTACAAATGCTATATTAAACCAAACATGTTTATCTCTTCAAAAAATGTATAGATCCATCAACATAGTATGCGGCATCCATACATCATACCTATCCAGCCTGCTGCACAGTTGTCAATATTTACATCCGTTAAAGAAGGCACACTTACCATTTAAATTGTGCTTCTCCAGTGTTCATGCCAGCATGCACTAATCTGAAGAGACAAAGGCACTTTGCCAACAATTTACAAGGTATTCAGACCAGGCTGCAAGCTAACAGTTCTGCTGTTGTGTGTATCTACATTTGAGTTCCAGGAAAACAATGGCAAACACTTTTTTTAAAGTGTCTGGATCTTATTGGGTTTATAAAAGTTTTATTATTGTTGGTCTGAATCAGCCTAGGGCAGGATGGAAACATCTTCACTGAAAATTACACACACACACACGCCAGAGGTGGGTTCCTACCAGTTCACACCAGTTCAGTAGAACCGGTTCGTAAAATCTACCGAACCGGTTAGAAGAGGTTCCACCAGTGGACCCGGAAAGCAGGCCATACCTACAGAAGAGGTCCCAAAAATTTTTGAAACCCACCACTGACAAACAAACAAACACACACACACACACACACACAGACTCACACAGAGAGAGAAAGAGAAAGAAAGGAAGGAAGGAAGGAAGGAAGAAAGAAAAAAATAAAGAAAAAGTGAGAGAGAGATGAAAGAAAAAAGGAAAAAGGGACAGAGAGACAAAAGGAAGGAGAGAGAGAGAGAGAGAGAGAGAGAGAGAAAACACATGGCCAGCAAGCCACTCCCACCAGGTCACATGGCCGGCAAGCCACTCCCACAAAGGACACCACATCCACAAAGTATTTTCAAAAAAAATTTGAAACCCAACACACACACACACACAAACACACACAAACACACACGTATATAATGCAGGCATAATAAGCAGCTTTAAAAATATGGTTCTTCTTTTCTGTATGAATGAATAAGTTTTACATCAGCATTGCTAAAACAGTGCAGGGGTTAAAACATATGTTCATCATAATTTAGCCAAAAATCTGAAGAAATGTTGGTTTTTTTAAAAAAATATTCTTCTTTCCTTGAGTAGCTGGATTTTTTTTTCCTTAGGCCTTCCAAAATAAAAGTTTACCACTGAATAGCCAGCATTTGTAAACACTTGAGATGGCAGAGGTCAGTCCCAGCTCCCAAATACCAAAATAGCTGATGGTGACTAAATTAAATGGTGGCCTGAAAAAAATGGTATAACAATAAATCTATGGGTGCTTAAATATAAAACAAGACAAAAAGCCCAGAGGGAAGGAGATTTTACTTGGGGGAAAAAGAAAGGCACACAGACATAAATTTTCTACCTGGTTTCAAACGAGCAATCTTCTCCACAGGATGCGAAGAGGAACCAGTGTGCTGTTTCAGCATACTGATAAAGAAAGGTATAGAAATTATTAGAGTGCATAATAAGCACTGGCTGAGTTGATATGTTGACAGCAAGAAGAATGCTTTATGCACAAAAATGGAAAGATATTTTAATTACCGCAATGGATGAATGGCTGGAAAAACTGCCAGAACTAGCAGAGTTTGGCTAAATTCACTTTAAACAAAGAAAAGAAACATCCAAGTTTGTTTTGGCTTGGAAGCTGCTTCTGAATTTTGTGCTGGAGATGAAAAAATATGAGAAACATGACTTTGAGTTTTTCTGATGAAGTCTGTTGTTGCGGAAATGGGTAGTACATAGAAGTTGGAAGTTGTACATAAAAGCCCTAAATAGTTGGAAGTCAATGCTTTTGTTTCTTTTTTCTCCTTTACCCTATTTCGTCCTCTTCTCTTTTTCTCTCCCCTATTTTCCCACTATTTCCTTTTTCTTTTCTATGTTCTATTTTGATACGCTTAATTAAATTATTTTTTTAAAAAAATAAAAGCACTGGTTCAGTTGAGCAGGGGTGTTGGTGGGCCTTCTTTTGCAAAATAGTTACAGCTTCTGATTAGCCTGCACAAAGGGAGGCACATTATCCCATCCAGATTGCAGCACTCAAAGTGACAAGATGTTTTCTAACACAACATGTCTTTTTTTTAAAAAAAAAAAAGTGGTTTGAAGAGCAGTGATTTAATCTATCTGGGAGATTGGAAGAGGAGAGGTTTTTAGGAGGGGAGGGAGTTGTAGTTTTTCACTGTGTATTGGATTTTTTTCTGCTTTGAAATGGGTATTTATTGTGATTGGTGGAATTAAAACTGAAGTATTATGTTATTCTTAAAGGTAAATGTTCCCCTCATACATATGTGCTAGTCGTTCCCAACTCTAGGGGGCAGTGTTCATCTCCGTTTCAAAGCTGAAGAGCCAGTGCTGTCCGAAGACGTCTCCGTGGTCATGTGGCTGGCATGACTAAACATTGAAGGTGCATGGAACACTGTTACCTTCCCACCAAAGGTGGTTCCTATTTTTCTACTTGCATATTTACATGTTTTTGAACTGCTTGGTTGGCAGAAGCTGGGACAAGTAATGGGAGCTCACTCCATTATGCGGAGGTAGGAATTCAAACTGATGAACTGCTGACCTTTCGATCGACAAGCTCAGCGTCTTAGCCACTGATCCCTTTTATGGTATTCTTCATAGTTTTTATATTAGCAGAGTAGAATATCTATTTTAGGTCACATGCTTGATAAAAGAAGTCAACTGAAGCTATGGTAGTTGACTTCTAATATACCTCCTGTTAATAGCTTGTTTAGCTGCTATATTTTGTTCTTTGCATTTTTCACAGTACTTTATGATTTAAGATTTCTTTTAAATTTCACTACTCTGTGTTCCTGGAAATCTGTCACTTACCTGTTCAAGGTGATAATGAATTTGTACTCACTCCCCAAAGTCATTTTTGACATGCTTATTATGTTCAGATTCGTGCAAGATTCAATCTTATCAACCAGTAAGTAGAAGACTATATCAAGTAATCAGTGACGTGTGGTGAGCTTTATGACTGGTGAGGCAAGCGGGCAAAAGCCGCCCTGCCGCCCCAGCGCTGTGTCCGACATAGAGGTGTCCCGCTTTGTCCAAAAGCCCTGCCGCTATGTCCAAAAGCTCTGTCGCTATGTCCAAAAGTCCTGTGGCTATGTCCAAATAAAAAAGTGCCAGCCCACGCACCAGCAGAGGCAGGTAAAGCACACACACACATACATGCACGCACACATATTACTTACAATAATACAATTACTTACAAATTACATTAATTTTGAATTCCTCCCCCTCCCTCCGACCCACATACCTTTTCCAGCTGTTTCACAGAGGATTTCAACTCTGCTCTCATCTGCCATGATGAAAATGTAAAAATGTAAAAGGAAAAAGGCAAGAGCTGCTGAGGTCAGGCTGGGTTAGCTGCTGCCAGAGTCTCCAATGGATGACTCTGCTTAACTGTTTAAAAAAGCCTCTAAAAAAAGTGCCCTCTACAGGAGGAGGCGAGAGAACCACGTGCCTCATCTACATAAGGAATTTTTCAGCTTTTAACCCTTGCTTAACTCTGCTCGAGTGATCATAAAGATAGAATAAATGAGGCACGTGGTTCTCCCGCCTCCTCCTGTAGAGGGCACTTTTTTAGAGGCTTTTTTAAACAGTTAATCACTAAGCAGAGTCATCCACTGTGACTCTGGCAGCAACTACCTCAGCCTTTTTCCATGATGACAGTGGTGAGGCCCTGCCTCCCCTGACTACATGTCACTGCAAGTAATTGTTACAGTTGGCTTTTTTTTGTCTTCCTGAAAATGTCCTGGAAATGTTGTCTTGCTCTTTTTAGCTAAAATTTACCTAACAAAAAAAAACATAATGGAAACAAGAAGCAGTCGACATAAAAATATTATCTTATTGTATTAAGTTTGTGATGTTTTTGTTTAGTTGTGATTTTTATTTTTATTTTGGTTGACTATTCATCTGAATAGAACATATGCATGAATAATTGAAAACTGTAGTTGTGTGCAGACTTGTGCCTTAACTGTGAATTATTTTTCACAGTTCCCAATTTTCAGAGATTGTAGGCATGCAAAATTCATATACCCGTAATCTTGTGCTGACCTCCAAACCATGAGGGAAAACCAGAAACAATGAGAAAGAGATAACTTTTATCCCTCACTGAAGTGATATGATATGATATCTTCAGCAATAAAAAAAATTGCTCAAGTTGCATTAGACTTCTGGAGATTCCAGGGGAATCACATCTAGTTTCAATCCAGATCCTGCTACCTATAAAGACTGCGTAGCAATAGATGTGATATTCTTAACAACATAGCAAAGTGCATGAGGTTGAAAGATACTAATTTCAAGAGTTCTGAAGTATAGCTTATGTGAAATGAAGTTTAAAAAATTAAGGCATGGAGTGAGAAAATGAAAAGGACAGGGTAAACATTTTTTTAATGCAAATATCGTTCACTCTGCTTCATTATATCATACACATATACAATCAATCTCCTACTTACACTGAATATTTTCTTTATGATATTGTATGCAGTTTTTAAACAATCTGTTAAAAGTCTGCTTTGAATGTTGCATTGATTTGACAAGACACTATATTTACAGTATTTCCCATATTCCTATCCATGGCTGAAAATTTTGCTTTCATAATACATTACAGCTCAATTTTTTTTTCATTCAGATATTGACCTATCAAAAAATATTCACTAGCAAAACGCATTGCCGTACATAAATGGGCTTGCTCTGTTCTTCCGAGTTACAAAATTGTAATTTTTTTTCCCTAAAAGAGGAAACATGCCACACTAACAAGAAAATAATAATCAAATATTTTACTGTGATGCCTTCAAACTGGACATGGTTTCAGTTTTCATCTCCATTTCCTCAGTCAAATTTTTAACCCACATGCTTCAAGTAAGTGAATAGCAAAAGGCTCTACAAAGAATAAATATGACTCACTAAGCTGGGTTTCTCCCAGTGTTTTAATTAGCTCATTAAAATGTGGTGGTTCAGGGCTGCCTGTGTGGTTGATAAGATATCTTGCTTGTTGTTCATTTGGCATATCTGTGTTGGCGAGATATGTAGGAACCAAAAAGATGCCTTCAGAGAAAGGAATTTTGAACTATTTATGACTTGATAGCTGCCATGGATATTGTGAATACTCTATGTTCTATACTATAGTATTCTGCTCATGGTACAGAATGTAACAGGGAAGGGGACAGAATGATAAGACTATGAAGAGCCCAAAGGAAATAATTTTGTCTGTATGTGTGTGCATGTGCATGTGCAAACACACACATACACACACACACATTGTGGACCACTTGCAGAGCTCCAACAGCTTGGAATGTTATTCTAGTTTCTTTTTTCCTTGATAAAACCATTGCATGGCCAATTATTCAACTGTATGCATCGTTCCAATACAGGAGAATATTTGTAGCTCAGGGATGAAATGAGGGATCCTTGGTGCTCTCTGAGCTTGCTTGTTTTCTTGCAGACTTTTCATTGCCCTAACTAGGTAACATCTCAGTGATGATGCACTAGCACCAATGGTGGGATTCAAATAATTTAACAACCAGTTCTCTGCCCTTATGATTTCTTCCAACAACCAGTTCACCAAACTGCTCAGAAAGTTAACAATCGGTTCTCCTGAAGTGGTGCAAACTGGCTGAATCACTGATCAGCATTGATTGTGTTACCTAGTTAGGGCAATGAAACATCTGCAAGAAAACAAGCCAGCTCAGAGAGCACTAAGGATGCATTTATGCATCGTTTTTATGCAGCTATTTTAAAAGCATGCAAAAATAATCAAGGTTTTTGTGCAGGTGTACCATAATTAAACCGCTTAAATGTGCAAGAACATATGGGGAAAAGCAGTTCTCCTACTTGTGTAGTAATCAGACGAAGGGGAAAAAATAAGAAATATTACTTTCAAGGATATTGGAGTCACATGTACTTTAAGGTTGATTAATTATGATACACCAGTGGAATATGTAGTAAGTTAGTTATTTTGATCATGCAAAGCCTGAAGCCCATACAAGCAGTGTTGAAAAAACAATTGTGGTACATGAAATGTATTCCCAGAAGATGGTCCCGCTTGCTATTCTGCCCATGCTTGCCAGGTTTGCTGCACTCATGGACTTGGCAGTAGCTGAGGAGATGCCCCTTCTATGCTAATGCTGTGTACTTTCTTGTGCTGGATGCAACAGAGGAATAGATGTTCTTGCAGCTCATTTGAATCTTGGAAGTCTCTTGCTGCATAGTGATTTTGGAGATATCTGCAACGGCATGGGCTGTTACGTATGCCTATAAAACAGCATGTTACATCTCTGCTCCATGAGCTGGCTGCCAGTCTGCTTCTGGTTCCAATTCTAAGTGCTGTTTTTGACCTTTAACACCCTTTATGACATATCAAAGTTAAAGGCAAAGAAATAAAGAGAGACTACTATAGTCATTTCAAGCTGTTTAGCTTTCATCAGCTAGCCATATCCTTCTGGGATTCAAACCCAGGGCCGCTTGCATATTAGGCAGATGTATTAACCTCTAGGCCACTGGCTCCCCTCACTTTGTTGGTTGTACCGGGGAGGATCATTTTTCCGGTAAGACTGGTCTATCAGGGCAACCTGGTCTACCCAAATATGGGACAGAGCCAGAGGTGGGTTCCTACCAGTTCGCACCTATTTGGTAGAACCGGTTCGTCAAATCTACCAAACCGGTTAGAAGAGGTTCCACCAGTGGACCCGGAAAGCAGGCCACACCTACAGAATAGGTTCCAAACTTTTTTGAAACCCACCACTGGTCCTTGGATATGATTATTCTACACTATCATGCTCATATTTATAAAACTCAGTGCCTCTGTGAAAGGTAAGGATGACTACTGCATTTGTGGTGCAATCAGAACATTGCGTGTGTTGAAGTTGTTTTAACGCAAACCAAAGATGCCTTTTAAAAAACTAGTTTACATCATATTCTTATGCATGCCAGTGCTGTGTGTGAGGTAATTTAAGGTGGTTCTATTCTCGAATACATTTTATTTATTTCATTTTCATTTTCATTTTATACAATCACTTATATACTGTGCGTAAAAAAAAAAAGAGAAAAAAAAAACCCAACATGACACTTCATTCCCCCATACACCCTCTCTTCTCCCCCTCCAACTTTCATTTCACCCCTCCAGCATTCCCCTCTTCTACTTCCCTTCCCCCTCAGACATCTCCCCCTCCCTCCATCTCACCCTCCTTGCATTCCCTCTCACTCCCTCTTTACTTCTCCCTCCTCTTTCCCTCTTCTCCTCGCTTTGGTGTATCCATACATTTCAGTTTGTTTTAAAAGAGAAAAAGAAAAAAAGAAAAAAGAAAAACGAGCCGCAGTATACAAGTGAATTCTTATTGTTCTAAGAATTGAAACTGTAATTCCACCCTCCCCCCTCCCCCCTATAATCCCCCCTCCCTAACCCCCTTACGGCTTCGCAGGTCCCATACCCGGCATAATTCTTTAACAAGCATTTGAGTATAATAAGGCCAGCTAACTTTAAAATTATAAAAAATAAAATAAAAGTAAAGCCAAAGGAAAAAAAAAAAAGAGAATAGTAAAAAATACAAAATAAAAAAACACACACACACACACAAAAAGAAAGGAGAAACAAGAAGGGTCAATAAACCCACTACGTTAACACAGCTTCCCATTATCTGTAAATCTTAAACAATGTAGCTCATTCCAAATTTCGGTTATTTTACTACTTGCAGGGTTTCAAACTGTATTAGAGCCAGGTAAGTTGATCAATTAGGATTCCCCAACTAAAAGTCTCATTGCTTTGTCTATCTATTCAGACCTTTAATTTATCTCTTTTTTATCCGAATATCCAAACCTTTCTATAAAACCATTAAACTCAAGTACTTCTTTCATTTTTCATTTCCAACACCTCCCTTTCTATCCTTACCCACCTCCACATGTAAATTTTTTTACCTTCCACCCTGCCTTTATCCATATCCACATATATATTTTATCCGCATCCATTGCTCCTCCCATATTTACTCCACTTTCCTGAAGACTCTCCGACCAATCTTTCTTGACCTTATATTGAAATAGCAACTCAAACAAACATCAGCTTGCATTCTAGCCCCAGGTAGTCTAATTAAGCTTTCGCTACCCTTCCCTCTCCCACGCGCCTCCCAACTCCGTTCGTCCCAGACCACAACTCAAAAAGATCGCAATCTCCGCTCTCCTCGCCTAGGAAAATAATTCATGCGCAATTTGAGTTAGAGTTCAGACAAATCTTATATACAATATGTGTCCACAATCAGCAACGCTTCTTTCAGTCTCCATGTCTCATCATCGATATACAACTTTTCCATTTTATCCCAGACGGAAATCATAAAGCTTTAAGAACATCGCTAAGTCTTTATTCTTTAGTCTTCTGCCCTTCGGGAAGAGGAAAGCAACACCCTCCGCCTTGTAGCCACGTGTCTCGCTGTTTGTCTTCTCCTTCTCCTTGTCTCTCCCCAGGTCCGGATGAATCAGGAAGTCTCGCCTTCAGGGTCTCGTAGTAAAATTCTCGGGCTTCACAGAGAGAATTAATGCGGTGTTTTTGGTTGCCAAATGTAACTGTAATACCAGCTGGGACTTCCCATTTGTATGGAATCTGAGAATTTCTGAGTTCTTCGGTTAAGAAAGCGTACTCTCTCCTTGATCTTAATATTTGAGATGGTAACTCTTTAAAAACAATCAAGTCCTGTCCATCAATTCTCAACCTCTTGCTGTAAAGCCTCTGTATTATCTCATTTCTGGATTCCCTTGTGGTAAAGTATATAATTATGTCCCTCGGAAGCTGTCGCTGTTTTGCTACCCACGAATTCTGGCGGTAAATTCTTTGAATCTGCCAATCAAAGTTAAATCCCGGACTTCCCACCAAGCGGCTGAAAGCCTCAAAGAAGATCTGTTTCAAATTCTCCTGTTGGTTTTCACGCAATCCTCTAACTCTTATGGCAAAGGCAGTCTTATTATAATTTATCATGACAAGTTGTTTTTGAGCATTTTCAATTTCCTGTTGTAACGTTTGAATTTTGGATATCAAATTAAGATTAGTTTCTTCCAAAAGTTCCAATTTGTCCTCCGTTTCAGCAATATAATCTGTCATGACTGTCATTACTCCGATCATATCCTTCTTTGCCTGAGCAATTTTAGCATCAAATTGATCATATAAATCCAATATCAGTTGATTAATTTCCTGTCTGAAATCATTAAGCGTTTTGAGAAGAAATTCTTGTGTTAACAAATCTCCCGTGGAGGGTGTAGGAGGCAAGGGTAGCGGCTTCATAGCAGTTTTTGGAGATATGTTATTAAGGAAGCGCTTCTGTTTAGATTTGGGAGCCATTCCAGAGTAAAAATAAAAGACAAGCAATCAAGCGAGCCAAAAATCAAAGTCTCTGCTCCCCTCAGTTAATCTTTTAGCAATTAGTACGGAGAAGCCTTCAGGAGGGTAGGGCTGACTAAGTACGTCACATCAAACACAAAAGCTACGAGATCGCCATCTTGTGACGCAGCTAAAAAAGAAAGGGAGCCTTTTGCGAAATTGAAGCTGGTATTTTATATAGTAATAGAAGAAATACCTCAGGAATGGTCCCCGCCCGGATTGACTTTTAAATAGCTTAGCTTTGTCCTGGGGGGGGGGCAATCTGCCTAGGGCTGCAAAAAAGGCAGCGCGGAAAACTGGCCGGAGTAAAGGCTCAGCTAATGTTGAACCTCTTCTCCATTCACAGCAAAAAAAGGCTATGAATTACAAAGAGATCCTAACGACTGACCTTCTCCCTGCCCCTTTCTGCCAGAAAGGGGAGATATCTATAGATCTTATAAGATATACGAACCAGAATCCTGACAGGAGCTTCATTGAGCTCCCGACGGCGGCAGCCTCCTCCCCCCGAAGCCCGTAATTTAAGGTGGTTCTGACAAGTGTCATCGGCATCTTCATATCCGGTCACATGGGCGGCAAGCCACTCCCATCCGGTCACATGGGCAGCAAGTCACTCCCACAAAGGAGGCCACACCCACAGAGTAGGTTCAAACAATTTTTGAAACCCACCATTGGACAGAGCATACTCCAAAGAAGAAGAAAGGGGAAGCAGTATGCTCCATCCCATATTTGGGTAGAGCAGGTTGCTCTGATAGACTGGTCTCACCAGAAAAACACCTTTATGACAGAGGATTAGGTTATTTGAAGGACTACTTCTTCCTGATCATATGTCCCTATCCTGTCCTTACCACTTTCTATAGAGAGACGATCAAGAGTCTTCTGTCATATTGCATTATAGTCTGGTTTGGAAACATTACTGCTTGAGACAGGAAGGCAGTGCTGAGAGTGGTGAGGATGGCAGAAAAGATTATTGGCAGTTCACTCCCTTCTGTCCTATAATAGCATATAAGCTATATAACCCCGTTGATTGAGCGGAGACCTCAATATTTTCTAGGACACTTCACATCCTCTTCATGATCTGTTTTTCTTGTTACCTTCTGGAAGGAGAATTCAGGGTATATGGAGCAGAATATCCAGATTCAATCACCATTTTCTTCCATACAGTATCAACCTTGTGAACTCCCAAACTTCCTCTTTCCGCTATGTATTCAAGATGAACAGTGTTTAATATTTATATGTATTCATATGTAAGAGTGAAGGTATATACCATGGTAGGATTCAAATAATTTAACAACCAGTTCTCTGTCCTAATGAGCTGGGTAGGCATGGTTCATGTGACCGGGTGGGCATGGCCAACTCAACCTCACTCAGGTCGATGGGTGCTTCACCTTAGCTGTTATAACATAATAAGGGTTACAGCAGGGCAATAAAGATTAGTCTAGAAACAACACCAGAATGTTTCCTCCCTGCCTTCCTTACAGGATTAACCCTGTAAAGTCGGGGGGGGGGAAACAAAATGAGAATTCTTCCAACAACTGGTTCTCCAAACTGCTTGGAAAGTTAACAACCGGTTCCCTCGAATAGGTGCGAACTGGCTGAATCCCACCATTGGTATATACATATGGATGTGTATCACGTATCTACGTGTGTGTTATGTATGTGTACACTTTTGAAAGCAGGCAACAGAATTTGATTTTTAACGCGTGCCAGTGTGCCCACAGTTAAAAAATGACAATAAAGGTTATTTTATCTTATCTATCTTATCTTATATCTGCCCATTGTATCAGATCTGGCAGAAGAAGCATGATACAGATACCATCTGCTAGGAAGCTACATCCACAGGCCTCAGGAGGCAGGCCTTTTCTGCTGTGGTGCCCCTTATGCAACATTGAGAAAGGCTAATTCCATCCCTGTTGATTTCCCCCCAAGTCACTTAAAATCTAGTTATGTCTTCAGTCCTGGCAACCAGCAAAGTACTAAGGTGGCTCCATTGTTGTTAACATCTGCTGTCCTCTTTTAGCCTTTGTGGTTTTATTTTTTAAATATTTTCATATCTTAAATATTTTACAATCCTATTGTAAATTGTTCAGAGAGATGGACAACCATATAAATTTGATTAATAATTAAATCAATAAACCATATGTCACATTATCATTGTTTTTTTATTTTTTTCCCATTAATGGAGAAGATGCTACTTGATATAGAAACACTTTTATTTACACTGATTGGTCTCCTACGAACTTTCAACACTTGTACTTATATAAAAGAAATGCCACCATGAAAATAATGAGGTGATCTGACTGTATATGCATTTGTAATTCTTTAGATGACCTAGCAATTAAGCTGTACTCTTGAAGTATGTAAGATAGAGAAAAGCAAAATTGGTACCATATTCATCTTTAGATAAATGTATATGCTACAAAATGTGACCTAATTAATAATATGTACATATCAGATCTTCAGGCTAATTGCAAAATATCTACTTTTAAAAAAAACATTCTCTTAAGTCTGCCCCAGTGGGATCAATAATGTTTTGAAGCCATGGCCATTTATTCACAAACTCTCCCTGAGCTATTTAATTTATTTTTATTTTATTCCATTTCTATGGACACCCATCTCAAATAAATGACTCTGAAGAAAATTGCATCAATATAATAACATAAACAGAACATGAAAAATGAGAATTCCCAATTAGAGTAAAAGTGTGGGGGGAGGATCAAGCAAATAAAACTCTTAATATCTCGCAAGCTCATTTAACTTCATGACCCCGTCTAGGAGCTCATCACAGTGACTTTTTAGGGAGACTTCTATGGTTTCAGTGACCCTAAAAAAGAGGGAGTTCCTGGTAGGATCAACCTTGCTAGTAGGGCAGGGGTATCAAACTTAAGGCCTGTGGGCCGAATCCGCAGGGTGTTTAAATCTGGCCCATGGGGTCAGCCCAGAAATATCAAAGGACTGGCCCACAGTGCCTCTGCTGGCCAAAACAGGCCATGGGGGGGGGACACATGTGGGCCGCCTTGTGGCCCATTTCTAGCCTCCATGTCCTTCTGCAGCACTTTGCCAGCCAAAAATGGGTCACGTGAAGGCCCCATTTTCAGCCTCCCTGACCTCCAGCAGCACATGGAGGGCCTTCAATGCAGCTCATGTTTGGTTAGGAAAGTGCTGCAGGAAGCCAGGGAGGGCAAAAATGAGGCTTGGGGACCATCAGGGCACTGTAGGAGGTATCCATCCCATTTACACCCCCCCCCTCCCAGCCCATGGAGGGGAACTACAATGCTGATCTGGCCTTTGGAGAAATCCAGTTTGACACTTCTTTAGTAGGGTATAAAATAGTGAAGGAGGAAGACAGATCCAGAAAGCAATGGCAAGCCACTTTTATATTGCTACCTAGAACATTGTTATGAACATGGTTGAAAATGTTAAGAGAAATTTGGGTGAAACATCACTTTGACAAATAGTTCCAAAGACTACAAGGAACTGGTCACTGACAGTAGAACTGAAAATAGAGTTCCTTGTTTTTTAAAAAAACTGATAGAATATGAAATACCTACGAACCAAGAAAAACTCAACACTGACAACATGGAAATATCGTTTACCAGATTGGGCATCTTAAGAGTAAGAGAGTTTAGGCGAAGTGGAATAGGGACTTCAAATCAGATACTTTCATGGATTATCCAGGGCATAAAACAACATAAAAGAAAGAAATGGCAGAAAGTTTATTGCTACGTGATTGTTCAATTATCGAACAGATGATGAATGAATAGTGTGGAAATAAACAGAGAAAAATGTATAACAATAAAGTATAGCGGAAGTTTTGACTTGAAAGTTGTCCAATCCAACTAGGGAATCACTCTAAAGAATAGATTCAGTAGACTTATAAGAAGAAGAAGGAAAAAAAAACCCTGATGGAAAAAGTTAAGGGGCATTGTGAAAATAGAAGCAGAAAAAAACATTCCAGCACTTCAGATGAAAAGAATAAGCTGCAACAAAAGCAAAATGGAAAAATAAAGGCCTTGGGAAACAAGGATTCATGACTAGCAAGTGAAAATTTACAGTGTTGTGCAAGGAAAGACAAGGACAAATAGCTCAATCAAGAATGTTAACAAGGAAATAAAAATAACAATGAATCTTGTTAGAAATTTTAAAACTGAAATAGAAATAGTAAAGAATAATTACGCAAAAGATTTAATAGAGGCAATTGGAAAGAATAAAGGAAAATGTAAAAAACTACTGAAATGCATACAAATGGGATTATAGGATGATAGAAACATTTCTGCATTCTAAGCAAGTCAATACTCAACATTATATCTTAGCTGATGGGAAATGAACAACAGCAAAATAATATCTAGGTTTGAAATCCTAACTTGCATAGGATGTCCCAAAGGTGTTTTTCAAAAACCAACTGGACTTTTCTTACCCCCTTGAAGATGTTTCACTTCTCATCCATCACTTCTTATCTTGAAGCTTCTTGGATGAGAAGTGAAACACCTTCAAGGAAACAAACAAAAGAAAGTCCAGTTGCTTGGACCTGGATGACTGAGAAGCTCCATAGACACTTGCATAGGTTGGCAGGAGCACAGTTGGGGTAAAACTGGGCTTTAGTTGTGCTTCCTGTTACATTGTTAAAGATACTCTCATGTTGACCTGTATATGGTTAGCAAGAAATAATGAACATGGCACAGGTTTACACTTTCTGTAAGTTAATTAATAATAATATGTGAAAGCCCGAATTGACAAAGGCTATAATGGGACACAGGCTGTTCAACAGTGTAAATGGAAAGGTCACTCTAATGTAGGTTATACTGAAGCTGACCAGGAAATATATCAACTCATTTGCCAAACATATGGTATACGTTGAGGACATCGTGGTATAAAGTTAATTGTGATGTATTGTAAATGGATACACATAATATTTCTTCCCAGTATTACTATCTTTTAATAAAATTTGCAATAAAAGGATCCTCGTCTTGTGTATATATAAACTAACTTTCTTTCTCTTTCTTTTCATTCGTTCCTTCCTTCTTTCCTTTTTCCTTTTTTTTTCTCTCTTTTGCATACACAGACTCTCTCACACACATGCACAGACCTCCTGTATTATCCAAATTGAACCACATTCCAGATTTGCCTGGTTACAACTGTAACTCCAATACATTCTGAGAGTAAATTTAGAAAATATCCTCTTCCTATTTAGCATCCCTCTTTTCTTGGTTTTGCATAATTAGAATTTATAGTCATCAGTCAAAGTTTAGTTAATCTTTATCAAAGTTAAAATATTTTCATCTTTTAAGAGAGTCTCAATCATATCCAGTAGATATGTACTACTACGTCTTCAAATATAATATGCAACATCTCTGTTGCATCTTATCATATTTTGGTCTACAAACATAATTTAATGTATTTATCATTTTATAAAAATGTTTTATCCAGCTCTTCTAGTGTTTGTGAACTACAGATATATATTAGCCAGTATACAATTAACATATATATACATGAAAGTGATTATTGGCAGTAAAATGTTAAACTTTTGATGTTATTTCTAAGTAAGGATCTTAATTGGGAATCAAAGAGAAGTAACTCTTTACTCAGTGCTAAAATGAAGCAGTTTGTGAATTCGAATTGCCAACCTAAGATCTGGTTTTTATTTAAATCAACAAAATAATTGGGTTTTTTCTTTTTACTTTTCTAACACATTTATCAATTGAAGAGTAAGATATTTATTCTTCTCGCCACCCTTACCTCTCTCTCTCTCTCCCTCTCTCCCTCTCTCTCTCTCTCCCTCCCTCTCTCTCTCCCTCCCTCCCTCTCTGCATGTATTTGTTTGCTGACATTATTATGAAATGGAAAATGAAAAATACACCTGTGGAAGAGTAGAGCTGACTAAAAACAGAATTGGAAGCAGATAAGAGGAGATTCAAAGAATGATGAATAAATGTTAAATATGATAAGACATATTCTGAAACAGGGGGATTAGTTTAGCACATGATGGAATGACACTGGAAAAAAGAACAGCTGTATTCATGCATTTATGTATTATGTAAGGCAAAAATGGAGGGAGACAGATGTGTCTTTCAAAAGGCATATGAAAGAGGTAAAGGTAAATCTCTGTCAAACACCAATTTATGTCATGATGTGCATCAGATAGAAGACAAGATAGATAGATAGATAGATAGATAGATAGATAGATAGATAGATAGATAGATAGATAGATAGATAGATAGATAGAAGTTTTGAAATAGGTTTCACCTATTGCTATAATTTTATTTACCCTTTTATCAATGAAGTTACTGCAATACAATTTGATGACCACTATTTATTTCGCTTACTCTTAGAAACAGTATCTTCTACAAACAGTATAGCAATAATAGTTGACCCTGTTATTGTACTTTTAAAAGTTAGAGCAATTAGGAATTACAGTTTAAAACAATGTTCATCACTTTACTTACTTTTTTTTTTTTTGCAGAAACAAATACTCTGCCATGTACAGGGTAGGCAATTGTCACGCCTCATAGACGAAAAGCCAGAGGTTTGTGTGATGTAGAAGCACTACTTTCATTGGTGCAAATGAAATTATTGCTGCTACATGTAAATGTTGAGTGCTGTTTGAGTCTCAATTTGAATTGTATCATTGGGCTTATCTTACCTAAACCTGGACACTAATAATGTTGGGCCATATAAGTAACAGACTACCAGGGAGCACCAGACTTGTGGGATACACTGGGAAGTCAAAAATAAAATAGAAAAAATAAACTATCTGGAAGGGTACTGTGGTAAAGCAGTTATGTACATTGTGTACACTATCTGTATATAGTATGAAAGCACTCCTGTACCAGAGGTGGGTTCCTATCAGTTCGCACCTATTCGGTAGAACCGGTTCGTCAAATCTACCGAACTGGTTAGAAGAGGTTCCACCAGTGGACCCGGAAAGCAGATAATGCAGAAAAATGTGTCACAACAAAGCTTTGTATACAGCTACCCAGTAACTAAGTAAATTAAAAACTAAAAAAAAAATGCCTGCGATATTATAAATAAATGCAATATTAAGAAACACATGTAGTATCAAGCAGTGTTTATATTTTGTGCTATGCGGCCAGGTACAGAAATACATATGCAATTTTTCAACAGAAAAGCAAAACATCATAAATTAAATAAGTAACACAATCTGGTTAAAGTCATTGCTGTGTGATATTTTGTGCACAGTTCTGAATTAAATTCAGTCTTGGCAGCATCCATTTCTTCTCATTCTTTACTTGTCACATGTTAGTGATGCTTCTTTCTTCAGTTTACAAGATGCACAGCTATGAAAAGTATTGTTTTGTAAGTATCCAAAAGAGAGTAATGCTCATAAACATGCATTTTCTTTCACTTGAATGGTTTCAATCACTACATCATTCAAGAAAAGAATTTTACTTTGGGGAATATAGAGCTCTTCTTAATTAACATCTTTATAATCGGCATGCCTATTTATATATCTATTTTAGCAAAACCTTTATGCACCTAACTATGATCTCCCTCTAAAAAAAAGCCCACTTTCTTAATGCTTCCATAAGACAGCATCAACAATCTGCTCCGAAGGTATTGATTGAGATGTTCTCATTATCACATTCAAGGATATGTGGACTGTTAAGCTGATGCAATATCAAGCATTAGAGAAAAACAGTACCGGACACAGATTTCCGCTGCTCCCATTTATTGGATATTGATGGTTAATTGGTAGAGTATGATAATGAAGTAATCTTGAGTTCCTAACATTTTTATAAAATCCTTGAGCAAAATTGCTGCCAATTACCTCCCACAGACCCATTAGATCTCACAGGGTTGGCCTCCTCCGGGTGCCATCTACCAGCCAATGCCACCTGGCTATTACCTGGGGGAGGGCCTTCTCTGTGGCAGCTCCGGCCCTCTGGAACGAACTCCCCGCAGGGATTCGGACCCTCACCTCTCTCCAGGCCTTCCGAAAAGCCATCAAAACCTGGCTTTGCCGGCAGGCCTGGGGGTGATGAGTTCCCTCCCCTCTCGACATGTATGGCTGTGCGACTGTTGTCTACTTTTATTATTTGTATTTTGTCTTTTATGTTCCCCTTTTTTTCCCCCTTGAATTGTTCGCCGCCCTGAGTCCTCCCGGAGAAGGGCGGCATACAAATAATAAAATTCTATTCTATTCTATTCTATCAATCTGAAGAGAAACAAGAGACTGGGATATGTTGTAGAAAATACCTGCTAAGTCATTTTTTTCTTTTTTTAAAAAAAGGAGTCTAGCATACCAAAGATGCTTTACCTCACCCTAAAATCTGGCACAGGTAGTCATAGCAATAGCAGTTAGACTTATATACCGCTTCATAGAGCTTTCAGCCCTCTCTAAGCGGTTTACAGAGTCAGCATATTGCCTCCACAGTCTGGGTCCTCATTTCACCCACCTCGGAAGGATGGAAGGCTGAGTCAACCTAGAGCCGGTGAGATTTGAACCACCAAACTGCAGCTAGCAGTCAGCTGAAGTGGCCTGCAGTACTGCATTCTAACCACTGCGCCACCTCGGCTCTTGTCATTGTGCTTAACAGCTTTACCTAACAAGCTTCCTTCCAGATCATGGGGATATATCAGTAAGATAAATATCTACCTAAATTAAAATATATCCACAAGATATATCCATCAGATATGGAGTCAGTTTGGACTAATGTTTAAGGCACCAGGTTAGAAACTGGGAGAGCTTAAATTCTAGTCCCACCTTAGGCATGAAAGTTGACTGGGTGACCTTGGTCCAGTCACTCTCTCTGTCAACCCAATTCACACCATTGTGGTGGTGAAAAAAGTGGAGAAATAAGTGTTATGTATGTTTTCCACCTTCAGTTATTCATAGAAATAATAAAGACAGAATTAAAAGAATCTTTAAAAAAAACAATCAATCATCAATCATCAAAAATGCATCAGTAAGGAATGTACCTATACCATGATTGATGTGGGGTAAGAATGATGGACCAATGATATGCAACAATCCCTATGTGCTGAAATTAACAGATAAAAACACATCTAATTAGGAAATCCGTAACACTAAGGCACCCAGTGGGGTATATACAGGCTGTTTGCACAGCTCGTTCACTGCTCCCAATTGGGACTGCAAGAACTACAGCATTACTTTCAATGTGTATTCCCCACTGGGTGGTTGCCGAGGTGGCGCAGTGGTTAGGGTGCAGTACTGCAGGCCACTTCAGCTGACTGTTATCTGCAGTTCAGCGGTTTTAATCTCACCGGCTCAAGGTTGACTCAGCCTTCCATCCTTCTGAGGTGGGTGAAATGAGGACCCAGACTGTGGGGACGATATGCTGACTCTGTAAACCGCTTAGAGTGGGCTGAAAGCCCTATCAAGCGCTATATAAGTCTAACTGCTATTGCTATTGCTATTCTCTTGTAATTTCTTCCTCTTAAGTAATTCCACTCTACAATGGGATAAAAACAACAATAGGCTAGGCAGAACACAATGTGTACAATGTAGATCACCAATGCAGGCATTGGTTCTAACTTCAAGCAGTCAGTGAATGAGGCCTTCATTATGTGCAGATTACCTGTGTTTTTAGTTTTGCATCTTTTCTTTCTAACACTGCCTGTTATCATCTCATCCTTGTTACAGTTGGGCTTCTGGCATCTGACCTATATTATTATTATTGTTGTTGTTGTTGTACAATTGTATCACAGCGGCCAGTTGTTTCGCCGGATTTGGCATTGGTTACTAGTCGGGCCCCACCCAGGGGCCTAGGACGTCGTAACGTATTATTATTATTATTATTATTATTATTATTATTATTATTATTATTGTTATTATTATTCTACAATATTTGGAACATTTTGACTGTGTGTTTCAGAATTATCAGAGCCAAGGAACTCAGCAAAATGGAGGCACAGGATTTTGTAACATGCAACAATGAACTACGTACTCCCTCATTCAACATGGTCTTAGAACAGATTTGAAGTTTAAAAATACATATATATTTTTTAAATGCTTGATAGAATCAGTTTTCCATTATAATTGTATTTCTTTCAGTTAGTCACATAATGTACAGGAAGGTATCCCATGCCTTTGTCAAACACACTTACAGTAGTAGTAACCGTTAGGTCTGAATGAAAGCAGGTATATATCAGCTTGTTGCCTATTCTAATCTTTCTATAAAAATGCTTATGGAGCACCTTTACCACCTTCTTTGCAATTATAGTAAATAATGAAGTTCACCACCCATAATTTGTATCTCTGGCGTTATGCACTTTATGTAAATATCAAGTACCAGGAAAAAAAATCAACTAGTTGGAAATCCACTCTAATCACAAACCAGGCAGATAAATAGTTAGCATGGATCCAAGTTACAGATTTGTTTAAATAAGTAAGCAAACTATATGCTATGCATAAAATTACTGACAGAGGCAGAATATAAATTACAATACTATTAATTTTGAATTACTTTCCTTAAAATCTAAAAATGTGTCTATACAAACTAATGTTATGCAAGAGTTACTCTACAGATAAGTTCTCGACTTACAACCATTCATTTAGTGACCATCTGAAGTTACATCAGTGAAAAAAGTGACATCACCATTTTTTCAGTTATGATGTTGCAGAATCCCCATGATCACACATAACTTTGGTAGATAGAATCATTCCACAATTCATGAAAATAGTAGGATATTCCAGCTCAACTATTCAAATTCTCCTGGTTCAATTTGAACCCAATTTCATTTGGGGTACACACAAGCTGAAATATACATATTGAGAAAATAATGGCTTAAGTGATTTACATTAATAAATTTGTATAAGGAAGAAAGTAGTATTTTAAGCATAACATAAATATACTAGAGCAATATGAATTATATATTAATCTTATTTGATTTCTGTTTTAATTTTAAAAACAACTCTCATTCAAAATTCTTTCAGAAAGAAGGATATTAAAGTATTTTGTCTATGAATCAGATTTTCTTACTCCTTTCAGCAACAAAATTAATTGAACTTCGATTAGTTGGATACCAATGACCAATACAAAACCTGAAATATTTGCTCACTTTGGGAAGTGCATTTTTGTTTAAGTAAAAGCAGCTAGAGCAAGTCCATTCCTATGAAACTACAGTAGAACAGCCAACCACATTCATTCTTCAAACATGTGTAGAATTAGTAAATGGAGGCGTCTCTATATTACTCTTATTATCTTTCACTTCATTCAGAGGCGAATTGTGACCAATCTGACACTCAAACACTTGCTTATAGGCCTTCCTAAAATTCTCAGAAAGGAATGCATATATAATAGGATTCACTGAAGAATTACTGTAAGCCAGGCAATGTGCTGTTATTCTGAAGAAAAATGAAGCTTGAGTTATGGGGAAATCGCCAAATTCAGCCCAGAGGTGGACCACGTGATGTGGCAGCCAGGATATCCCAAAAACCACTACAACCACAAGGACAGTTTGAGCTGTCTAAGAGAGAGAGAAACAATAAATAATGTGAAAAGGCTGTCACATAATTAAGTTATACAAATAATTACTAATACACCATAAAAGCAGTGAAAACAGAAAGGCTATATGTTAAGCAAATCCTCTAGTGGCTTGAGAGCTTTGATAAGAGCAAGGTATTATTTTATGACAGGAATTTATCCCTTCAAATCCACAGATAACAATCCTAAAAACACTTAAGTTGAAGTAAGACCCATTCAATTCTGAATTATATCCTTAGCAGTGCCTTGTAAATTATTCATTGGCATGCTGAAATTTCTGTATTAATCTTGTCAAAACTTTTAAAACTCAAAGCCCCACATAGACTCCTGGATCTTAACTAACCATGAAGAGACTTCAAACCAAGATATGACAGTCACTGGTCCAGAAACCTTTAAGTCAAATGCCTACGCAGATAATCAATAGTCAATTTTCCATAGATTATCTGAATTGATGGTATCATTATAAAATTGAATAAAAACTTAATTTATCTTTATCTAAAAGGCTCTGATTGTTATTAATTTAACTAAGGAGGAGTTTTTTATCTATCAACTTGTTGTATCATCTGCTGATAATATTGAACCATAATTCTTTCTATCCATAAACCCAGATAAAACAAAAGATATATTACTTACATTTAATTTATAGGTATCATTCCTTTGTCCTTTTTAAAAATCCTGAGGTGTATATGTTATAACTGATGACAGTTTAAAAAATGAGAAATGAGCCCTTTGAGAATAGTAATTGCATATAATAGCTGAGAATCTCTTGCAAAATCTTATTATGTTACAGCCATTATAGTCATATCCTGTTATTGATAGGAAACCAGAGAGATTCTGTTATTGTTATTGTTTATTTATTGCAATTTTATACACTTCCCTTAAAAAGCAAAATACGTGAAGAATAATTCTACCAAACATGAAATGCATTTTAAAACCATGTATGTTTACACATCAAAGCCAGACTGTGAATCTTTTTTTACATCACCCCCAAATCTTGTAAGGACGCCAACATCTTAGATATTATGCAAGATTTCAGCCATTTGTATTATTCTAGTTTTAATTTAATTATATGAGATTAAAACTATCTTGTTGGGAGTCTTTTCCCAAAATGAGGTTAAAGCCATATGTTAAAAACAACATATGAAGAAACTATTAGACTTTTCTTATGAAAGTTGGTGTTGATGAGGTATTAGAATGGAGTGATCTCCCCACAACCGACAGGACTTCTGAGAAAAATACTGAAATTACTCAAAGTAAATTACCAAGTTGTTTTTAATTTGATGGACTATTTAGTGTTGGCTAATATAGTGAGACAAAATAGCTAGTATAGTGACAAAGTGGCTAATATCCCTACATTAGCCAATTTGTCACTATATTAGCCATTTTGTCTCCCTATATTAGCCAACACTTAATAGTCCATCAAAAATGGAATTTCAAGACAGTATACTTATTTTTTTAAGAATTCTAGTACATCCTCAGAAAGCTGTAAAGCTTAATATATGTTACCTGTTGTCTCATTCCTATTCTAATTTTAACTGGCAACTCCAATTTAAACTATCATTTTCCCACCTTTTTTTTCCTTTGCTTTTTCATAGTACACTGATGGCGAACCTTTTTGGCACCGAGTGTCGCACACATCAAATGTTGTACACACACCCACTCATTGGTGCTCTGGGAAAGCCAAACTTCCAGGTTCTAACGTGCATGTGTGCTTAACAATCAAGGGGCCGGCCCGCATGTGCAGGCCGGTTTTCAGCACTGCCGTGCACGCAAAGGGATGATGCTCTGGAAAAGCCAAACTTCTGGGTTCTGGCATTCATGCGCGCTTAACAATCAGCTGGCCAGCATGCATGAGCACACCAGTTTTGGCACTGCTGCATGCGTAAAGGACAGCTGATCGTTGAGCGTGCATGTTTGCCAGAAACCCACAAGACAAACAGGCGAGCTGCGCGTGCTGGGCAACATGACAAAGGGACCTCAAACACATTCAAATTACTTCAGGACATACTACTTGGTTTAATAAAGATATTGCTCTACTATAGTTTGTTTTATAAGAAAAGCTTTATACCTTCTTCTTGGATGCTTCTGACTTCTTTGATATGTTCCTCAGCTTCTTATGCAGATGATTGAGGACCTGAAAAATATAAGTACCTTTCATATAATTAGTTTATTTGTACTTTTTGGCATTTTATCTTAAATAGGTATTAGTTGATTTTCACAGCAGAAATACCTGGACTGGATTCTATAGCTTGCTAAATATATTACTTAATTGTCCTCAAATGTAGACAAATAATGTTTGAAGGTTTGCAAAAATCTACTGAAAAAAGGGAAGTCCTGTTTTTACAATTTCTCTATAAAACACAAATAATTGAATTAGTAAATAAATCATGTTTTAATTTGATTCATACCACAACATTCACACCACGCAACACCTTAACATGTGATTGTTAGTCACCTGATGTTCACATTGATTAAAACCACCTTTTGCAATTGACTGATGATGATTCTCTGCAGAGCAGCCATTGAACTACTCTAGTTGGCTAGACTGAGGCAAACTGTAAACACTCTGGAAATGCAGCACTCATATTTTTATTTGAGGAAAATGCATAGTACAATGTTTCACAGCAACTTTGTGATGGTTAGTAACACAAACCAGACTCATCTGCCACTTTTAATAATTTTAAAACTGAAAAAGATTTGTATTTATACAAACAGTTTAAGCTTAGCCGAACCTTTTCATTTTAGTTTTTAAACATTTTAGTTCAGTGTAAAAGTTAAGCATTATATGTCCATTCAGATCCCTTACCTTTCCTATAAAATAAAATTAGAGCAATATATTTCCTTCTTTTTCTTAATCTTCAGCCGCAAATCTACATCTCACACCTATAAGTTTAACGTATCAGAAATATGTTGTCTATAGTGACATAGAAGTAAGGAAAAGGTTGTTTATTGTGTTTATTGGTGGGGAAAGAAAGGTGAATATACTATGCAAAAATAATCTACATTATTTTTATTTACTTGAAATAGAAGCAAATCCTTGTATTAAGAGCAGATGCAGTTTTCTTGCTCGCATGATTACTGCTAGAAATAAATACTGTTATATATTATGATCATCTATTGCCTGTTATAGATTATTATACCTGGGTACAAGAGGATAGATCTAATTTGAAGAATATGTGCACTGAATCCTATAGAATTTATATTCAAGTAGACTTATGTAAGACTGTGCTGTTAGAGAATCATTAAAAAATGATATTTTTTTCAGTTGAAAAAAGAGGATTTTATCCTGCATACACAAAAGAATGGATAATACAGAAAATTAAGAAATCATACACAGGTGTAATTCTCAAATATTTAGTAGAATCATCACATTAATTTTCCATATTTTCCATACATTACCATAACCATTCATTTTTAATGTACAGATTTTCATGTTGTAGAAAAAATCCTTCTTATAGATCTTTTTTCTATAAATGTATGATAGATGCCTGTATATGTATACTACTTATTTTGACTTTTATCCTTTCCTGAGAGCAAAGTTAACAGATTCCTTTCTTGAACTTATGTTTTTTTAAAAAATTATGTAGATTTAACTTAGATATGTCTCATTGTAGGACATCACAAACCAATATAACAAAATATTTCAATATTCACCTCCTTTCTACTCTTTGAGTGTAGGAAAACTTGAGGATTATTTCCTTATGTCATTTTCATACGCAGTAGTGGATCAAAACGGATTTCATTAAAAGACAGTCTTCTCTTAGAAGGAACTTATCTTTAATAGAGAAAATTATTCCACTTATAAAAATGCTGTTTGACATTCAATGCAATGTAGTAAAACTTTATTACTGGAGTGTTAAGTATGAAAAATATATAGAGAAGGCAAAAGAACTGTTGGAATTTTTGTCAGGAAGCAAAAATATTTTTTCTTGGCACTAAGATAAAAAAAGAATATAGTGCTTCAAGCCATTAATAATATTTTAAAATTAGTTATTTTAAATTACTGATTTTAAAATCTGTAAATTCAGCAAGGTTTTTTTAAATAAAAGGATCATTATTCAGAATTATTCTTGTTACGATTTATACACTACACAATTACATACCGAATCATTACTTCCATAGGCTAATTATACTGGGCATAATAGTTTCTTTTCATGGATTGAGTATATTGAAATAGCAGCCTACTCTTAACAGTTTCCAGCACAAAATGTGGTACAATATCATAACATTTCCAAGGAAAACAGCCTAAATTTCCCTATATATAGCAAACTATATCTTTTGTTCTTATACAAAACTCTTTGGATCCAGTTCTCATTTTGATTATTGAGTTAATCCTCCTCTAACATTTCAGCATTCAGACTAAAAACTGCTTTTAAAAACTATTTTTTTCTGGAACTTTTAAATTGTTTGTTGAGGTTATGAATCAATGTATGAATAGGGGATAATTGTATAATGCTGTTTTCAGAATCAAGAATAAATAGAAATACACATAAAATCTTTTCATCTCTGGAAAAATGTAAGATAATAAATTGTATATAAATTGCCTAATTAATGTTTAAATACTACAGTAAATGTATCATAATCATATCTGATTAGTATTATCTACATTGTCTAAAAAGAAAGCATTGTCTTACAAGTGATGTTGCCAATGTTTTTAGATAGCTGCTTATGAATTTGTTCAGCTTGTAATTAAAAACAGTAGGTATGATTTAAACATACCTAGAAAGTTAATCATTCTGGAATCAATAGGATTAATTAAATGGAGCTGTCCATCCATCTGTCTATCCATCCATATTCATTTATTCATTCTCTCTTTCCTTCATTCATTCAATAGCAGAAAGGAAAATAATCATTGAAAACTATCCTCAGGAGAAACAAAAGTCTGACTTTTGTAACTCATCTGTCCTTCACTGCTATATAAAAATAGATTTTTTTTAAAAAAAAAATACTGTTAACAGGCACCAAAAGTAATTTATCACTGCTTGCCCAATAAGATAAGAAAAAAAGATTGTTTCAGAGAATGAAGAAAATTGGTGATTGAAGCAAATTCAGCTATTATCCAGTTGAATAAAAGTCACCTCAGTGTAAAAAGGATTTCAGATTTAGGGCTGATTCCTAAATTGCCAGTTTCACCATCCACCTTTATGTATTAACACTAGAAACAGATCTCTTTGCAAAGTTACTAAAATGTTACAATATTGAAATGCCTTACAACACTAGGACAGAAATGCTTACGTAAAAATGTCCTGGTAATTCCAGCTGAATTTGGGGAAAGGATGGTAAAGCAAATTAAAAAGAAAATGGGAAAAGGACGCTACTTCTGTTTTATCCATTTCCCAGTGATGTTGTTAGTTAAGGCCAAGAGGTTATAAACCTCTCTTTGAAAGGAGATAATATCACTTGATTTGAAAGAGGCATTAATGTGCCTTCCTTGAAGACATCAAGCCTGGAACCAGAAAGAAGCGAGCCAGTTTGGTGTAGTGGTTAAGGTACTGGCTTAGAAACTAGGTGACTATGAGTTCTAGTCCCATCTTATGCCCCAAAAGCCAACTGGGCAGTCACTATCTCTCAATTCAACCTATCTCACAGAGTTGCTGTTATTGTTGTTGAGGGAAAAGAGGAAACCAAAGGAGGATGGTATATGTTCACTGCATTGATTTACTTATAAAGTAATGAACACAGGCTAACCATCTAGTAGATAAAATAAATTATAAGCTAGTTTGCTAAAACTATTTAGGCCAAAACAGTGGAATGCATGGTTCTCACCAACTCAAGTCATCTCTTGAACTCCTGAGAGAAAGACACAACATAAATGTAGCAAATAAATAAAATTGGCTACTTGTTCATTTCAAAATTTGTATAAATCTGTTGGAAAATGCTGCACCTGATTAAACAGGGTGTCTTCTGATGAATTGTAATTAGATAACAATGCAGGGACCTGCTCTTAACTGTCCTGGTCCATAGCATTTGCAGACATGCAGATAAAGTCTTGTATCTTTATTTAAAAGGTTTTCAAATAGAACTCTAATGCAAAAAGAATTGAACAAACATAGTCCCTTACACCTCAAATGCCAAGCCCATAAAAACTCAACCAATTTAAATTAAAAACAAGAGGGTCAAACAAACATGGTTTTAAGGTCTAGGATCACTATCTGAAAAGGCAGGTTAAGGAGCTAATGAACATATTGGTGAGATAACAATTTATCCGCCCCCAACAGTTTATCCTTATATAAGAGTGGCAAGACCCTAATTTCTTCCTTCAGAAGGGCAGAATTCTCTGTGGCCAATAAGCTTCCTGGATGCCTTTGTTCACCCATGCTCTCTTCATGGAGGGCCCTTGATATGAGGGGCAGAGGGCACTCTAGCTCCACTCCTTTGATCCTGGAGACCAGCAAAAGATGTTTTCCCGGCCTGAGACTCTTCCAACTTAATCCCTTACAGACCTACTACAACTCCTCTTCATCTTCTGAGTGTGAGCTGGCCCTGATATTAACATCCACACACTTCAGAGAGAAAACATGATCAAGCTGAAAATGAAAAAATGCATCAAAAATTAAATACGATAAAATCGCCTTCTCATCTATTCCTCACTGAAATTGGGATGCTTCTGTACTGAAAAATGTATTTAAAGTAAGCACGTATAAATTGTGCTTAGAAAAACCTTTCCATCTGGGAAAAACCCTTTGAGGGCTTTTATGCATTAATAGATCAGATAGATCTTGTTGATACATCATCCACACTGTGGCCTTACAATTTCCCTCCCAGAGTCCTGGGACCTGAGAGGACCAATATATTATATTTATTAGTGTGATTGAAAGGAATTTAAAATTATGAGCTGGTCTCAGATCGATCACATCTCATTTTGAGTCAGTGGATTCTGTGTAGGATAAGAGATTGATAATTCCACAAAAATATAACTACTGGTAAGTATTAGTAGAAAGTGATGTATTACTTCCTTCAAGTTTGAATAAGGTGCACAGGGCCTAATTAGTCACATATAGTAAGCCTACCATAATTCTTTCCAGTCATACCACTTCCGATAGAAGAGTATATATACCTCAATGTTGAACTTTTGAGGGGACCTTGAAGGTCTTCTAGTTCAGCCCTCTGCTGAAGCAGGAGATCCTATACAATTTCAGGCAAGTGACTATGCAGTCTCTTCTTAAAAACCTCCAGTGATGAATCACCCACAACAAGCTGTTCCACTGGTTAATTGTCCTCACTGTTAGGAAGTTTTTCCTTAATTTCTCTATTGTTTCTTATCCTGTCCTATTGCGCTTTAGAAAATAAATTGACCCATTCCTCTTTATGGCAGTGTCTCAAATATTGGAATACTGCTATTTGCTTGCATACGTTTCATTACCCAGCTAGGTAGCATCATCAATGCTAGCGGGGACTTGCTCTCAGTTTACAGACAATAGCCTGTTCTGCCAGTGTTGGCAGTGGTAATTAGAGATTAGAGTATTGGTTTCTGATAATTTGTCTGGTATTAATCCTTGCTTATCTGGGTATTGGATGCTGGAGTGTTCTAGTATTTTTGTTGCATCCTTAGCTTTTTTATTTTATCTTTTGAATGGTATATTCAAAAACAGCTGTATTACTATTATCCTTCTAATCTTTCCTATTACCTACTCCTACTAGTATGACTATCGTTTTGTTGGTTGTATCTTATGAATTATGATTGTAACATATGATTTATCACTTTGTTGCTTGTATGTACACTGCGAACTTATGCAAATTCCTCATGTGTCCAATCACACCTGACCATATTCTATTCTATTCTATTCCATTTGATTCCATTCCATTTTATTTAAATATTGTTTATCTCTATTTCAGGCCAGTAAATCACATTTACTATGATTATAACTAATTACAGTACTGTGGAATTCATTTCAATGCCTCCATAAGGTATATATGAAAATACTTTACCCAATACTTTATCTATTTACCCAAGATAAGCATTTATTATAATCCCAGTTTAAAAGTAGTGGTTAAGTCAGGTTTTGGGAAGGCAGTAAATTACCCATTCCTCTCATAATGTAATTTCTTTAGGTCAACTTAATTCTGCAGAAATTGGATTTAAAACTTCTGTAGAATGGACAAATTAGTTTGTTTTAGCTTTGGGCTACACATTTAGCTAATGTACATCTTTATTTTACTTGATTTAGACGCAAATGTTACTCTACCACCATGGTAGAGAAATATTCTGGAGGAATTATTTCTACTTCTTAAACCATTCTTTCTGGGAACTGAAAAAATTAATACTAGCTATTCATTTTATAACAAGTTTATCCAAACAAGTAGAAAATCAATACACAACATGAAATCAGTTTCCTCTGACTTCAAAATGAGCTTAATGCAATTAAAAGTTTCTTTCATATATACTGGATCCTTCAGAGCTTATTTAATAGGTTGGTGGTAATCACCCTGCTGTTAGAAATGTTATTCTGAAATTGGAACAGTGATCTATGTGATTTGTTCATTTCCTACTCTTGTTGCATTGAGGGCTGAGATTAGTTGGATTATTGGTTTCTGATTCTAGATCAACTGCTTTGCATTAAAATTGCATACCTTCTTCGCTATAAACATAGTATATACAATTTATCAACATAATCTACAATTGCAAACTTTCAGGATGTGGATTGGATAAAACAATTATTATAGACATCTGAAAATATAGCTTTGTACCTGATTGGCAGTATAGGTCAGTGTTTTTCAACCACTGTGCCGCGGCACACTAGTGTGCCGTGACATAGTGTAAGGTGTGCCGTGGGAAAATTACTTTATATATAGTCAATATAGGTACAGAGTTAAATTTTTTTAACATTTTCTAATGGTGGTGTGCCTCGTGATTTTTTTCATGAAAAAAGTGTGCCTTTGCACAAAAAAGGTTGAAAAACACTGGTATAGGTGTTGATATGTATTGATTGTTAAGATTTGATTATTTTTTTTTTACAAAGTGAGAAATGAATGACTTTCAAACAATGTGATTGCTGTCTGAAATTCTGTTTGTTACAATTTCCAGGTCATCTCCTTCTTTCTTTCTTTCTTTTTTCCCCCTCATTACCTAAGCTTATTCATTTTATGGTGTGTTAATTGTTTAATGTTGCATTTCTATTCTTATTAGTTTCCATGATAAATTTACTATGCAAACTAATAAAATTTAATATACAGTTATGTCCCATATCCTGCCTGTTCACCTTTTAATACCTTAACTGGCAGCTCAAGTGCACTAATGAAGACATCAGTTCCAACAGAAGAGGGTGACATTCAGTTGTCTCTTCTAAGGATGCTGCCTGTGATGGATTGGAAGAAAATACTTAGATGTGGCAACCAATCAAAATCACAGGACATCATCTTTAGAAGTAATGATGGAATTAAGGGAAAGTGGAGAAATTCTGCTACTTCAGTTCCATTTCCCGCCAGTATCCACTTTATGCTTTTCCTAATGGTAAAAGTTAAAAAAATCCCATATTTAACTCTGAAAAGATAAGATCTAAATATATGAAGTAATTTCTTATATCATGGGTTGAATGGAATAGAACAAATAATTACTAAGTATATAGTTCCTTTCGCTTCTGTGGAAATAGCAAAAATAAAAAATTATTTAAACGTATTTATGTCTGGTTCTTTTCCTAGATATTTAAAAACAATGTTATTTTAATGAACTTTAAAAAAAAATTAGTAACAATTCCAGATGTTAAGATGGAGAAAACAGAAGTCAGCACGGATGTTATTTCCCACCCACCTTCCATCCCTTCAATTACTTCTCAAACAGCTACATCAAGTCATGGACACTGAAGAAAAACTTTTGTAGCCAAACAATCTGTGCATAATTGTACAATTGCATAATTGGAACAATAGAATTCGAGGATATCTTGTGCCAGCAAGTAAAAAGGGAATAGGCAGAACAAGCAGTATTGCTGGAGCATTCCATTCCATAATATTGCAAGTAGTATTAAAAATATCTAAAAATAGATAGCTGTTGGGTTGATTTTTCACAAGACTTCTCATTTGCTGAGAAGAAAGTTAGGGCTTGATCTTAATACAAGATCTTAGAGGGGAATATCTAACATTCAAATCACTTTCTCCTATTATGAATGATATCCCTAGCATTGAAACATATAGTAAATTGGAAATGATGGCCAAAGACTGTTAAGAAGCTGTACTGGTTACAAACGGAGTCAGCAAGTATAGCTTTGTGCTTTGCTAATCAGATAATCCTCTTTTAATTCTAGCATGTAAAGGTATCCAATACTAAAGAATATATGTAGCTCTGGGTTGGAACCATTGAGTTCTTGCTTTTCTCAAAGCTTGATTATTTTCCAGCCAAGCTTAGAGAATACCAAGAACACAATACAAAAAGCATGGAATTTCCACTCAGATGTTACATACTGGATACCAACAGTTTCACCGCACTGATCATTACTTAAATACAGATATGTCTTCAGAGGCAGGTTACAGAACAGGATATTGTTCCATTCAAGCATTCTCCATGCATGTATCTTGAAGAGGATCTAGGCAACATCCCAGCATGATACCATTAGCCATACTTTCTACTATCCACACACAAGGCAGGCAGCTATACAAGGAAAGCTTTGCAGTCTTCTATGCTAAATGCTAACAGCATAGATCTCCTGCTATATAAGACTGTAGATAAGTCAGCAGAAGAATCCCATTGCTTAATTCTCCATTAAAAAATGTGCACGGGCATATTTCCTTCTCTCTCCTCCACAAAAATGATAGTTCTGCTATTTCTGGCGTTTAAAATGGAATATTTCTCCTTAACTTTCCAACTATCTATTATGTTTAATGTAGATGGTAAATCAGAACAGGTGCATGGTATTTAACTTTTTTGTTTCATTGGGAAACTTGGGCTTGCAGAGATTCCAAGTGAAACTTCTTACAATTATTCTTAAATTCATAGATTTTTTTCATTGCGCGGTTGAAAGAAACTGTGTTCAGAGATAGGTTGTCTTCTCTGCATCCTTTCAGTGTTAGTCTATGTGCTGCCGAAGCAGAGCACTTCATAGATAAATGATCAATATTACAAGCTGTGATGGTTTCAAATAGGTGATAATTTATTTACATGCCAGCAACAAGTACTAACTTTAGATAAAGCACTGTGTGGATTGTTCCATATTCAAAGGAACCAGATTCAAAATTCAGAGAAAGTGAATCAGAATGATTCAGTCCCTTTAGTTCTCGGGATTTCTGTTGATTCTCTTTTTTTCAGCCAGATATACAAATGAGTTCATCAGCGGATTGTCTCCTATCAATAACAGATTTTCATGATGCAGCATGGGGATCAGACAGATCTTCTGGCTTTCTTGGTGTCACAATTCATTCTTTACCAAACATTACAGAAAATTTCCCTTCATTGCAATAGTTTATTCAAACCTCAGCCAATATTTCATTCATTTAGCCACTGATGGCAATTCTGGGATGTATTTCAAGAACCCTTAATTTTTGTCAGCTCTTAATAGGTGATTCTAAAAAACAGAGGAACTTAAAGGAGGCAATCAAACAGAAAAAGCAAATAACCCTGATTAACCAAATACAGGCAGAGGAGATCAATGCAAAACTTGCTCTGGGCTCTGCTTCTTCCTTTGATGAGCAGCTATGATGAAGCTGATTAACCTCCCTGATAAACAGATTAACATTTAATTATTAAGTATATTGATTTATTTTTCAAACCTAATTCTAACAAATCCATTAGTTTTAAACTTTTAAGAGAGAACCTGACATAATTTCATTTATCATTTGAGGGGTCAGTTCTACAAAACTTGAAATCTCCTGCTCCAAAATATCCTCCAAAATGCATCATCTATAACTTCCTTAAGCATCTATACAGCTGAAGTGTTATGTGCTCAACAGAATGTCCCAAATGTAACTTTAACCCTAGTCATGTTGTTCACTATATAATAATAATCCTGCATAAGATTATGTGCTGGAATTGAACAGCCCTAAACTGTTCAAACATTGAACAGCACCTGGAATAATCCTCTCTCAACTATTCACTCAAGTGTTTGCTACTTGCTTTAGCGTTATACTTACAAGACATGAAAGAAATAGCAAGAAGCACTGTTAAAGATAAGATATGAGTTGCGTGTTTCCATATTATCACTGTGTATAGACACTGGATAAAATACTGTGAATTTTTGCTGCACCAAGTTTCCATGATCCTGGGAAAGGCTGTCCCATGCATTTGTTGGGTAGCACCTCCATCCTTATCAACCTCACTTACCTTAGCATAGCAAAAGGAGATGAGCAACAGCGGTAGCAAATAGCCAAAGATGAAGGTACACAAGACATATACTTTCTTGTGCTGGAGATTGGGCCAGACTTCCCAACAAAAGGTCTGATTGAGGATTTTTTCATGGACAATGTGCTGGTTGTGAGCCACAGGGGAAGCCATGGCGATAGAGAGAAGCCAGATGAGCCCAACCCCCAACAGTGCGTTACGGGACACCCGCACGGATGAGGAGCGCCGGGAATGCACAATGGCCACATAGCGGTCCACAGACATAGCCGAGAGGGTAAATATGCTGACCAACATGGAGACAGTGAAGAAGTAGTGGATGAACTTGCAGATGAAGGTACCCAGGGACCAGTTGGGCAACATGTACACGGTAGACTGGAAAGGAATGCAGAAGAGTAAGTAAGCCAAGTCAGCGATGCTCAAGTTGAGCACAAAAATGTTGGTGGTGCTGCGGGGTTTGCCCGGCTTGCTTCTGGCCAGCACCGTGATGACCAGAGAATTGCCCATCACACCCAGGGTGAAAATGAGGCCGAAAGCGACCAAGGTGATGAAATTATCGACGCCGATTTCGGAGAGAAAAATGAGTTGGTCCGTCTCCGAGGACTGAGAGAGGGGGGACCTGGAGGCATTGAAGTCCAGCCAGGGCGAGCCCCAGGTCTGATTCCGGTCGCTGGGAACGGTAGTGGCTGCCGCGGCCATGCTCTGCTGCGCCGTCTTGGGGCGGGGGTGTGTGTGGAAGCAAACTCGACAGGTGGGTCCCGCGTGGCTCCCACCGAAATCCTCTCGGAAGGTCCCCTGGCGAAACTCTCCGCTCTCCCTCGCTAACTCCGCGTGGAGACTCCAGAGGCTGAGCCTCCTTTCCTCTTCTCGCCCCCGCCTACTAAGTAGCAGCTCCGAGGAGGGAAGGGGAGACACGAGCCGGCGCTGCTTCTGGCTTTCCAAAGAAAGCTCCGCGCGCGCCCAAGGCTGTTGCTTCCCCACAACTACGCTGCCCTTCGTTTTGCTCCCCTAGCTAGCAATGGGAGAAACTTCCCACAGCCGAGCCGGGCTGAGCGTGGAAAGACTTCTCTTTCTGCCTTTTTGTTCTCCCTTGAGAATGCGTGCCAGTCCTTGGACACAGCCCGGGTCAGGCTCCTGAGGTTCCCAAAGCCGAGCCGCTTTGGGTGCCTTCCTTTCCGCGCGTTCCTGGCTCCAGTGAGCTGAACGCGAGGCTTAGCCGGGGCACTGAGTCAGCGACTGTCCAGCCGCAGCCGGTGTGTATTGGCTGGCGCCCTCGCTGCTTCCCTCACTCCTCGTTTCTCCCAATATCACGCTCCTCCCTCAGCCTGCTTGACGTAGGGTGAACTCTGGCAGCCAAATCAGGGCCAGGTCGGCTTCCCACGTTTCCTACACCCACGTTCAGTGAGTAAAACCTGGGTCTCTACTATCTCCCTCCGCCCCCCCACCCTCCTCCCCAAGAAATCAATCCCCTTCCCCTGCCTGGAATCAGCACCATTCTAGAATCCTGTGGGATTGATGGGAAAGGGTCTGTCTTGCCCCTTTTATGCTGTTCCTTTCCTTTTTTCTACTTCATTTTGACAAGAGGCCACCTCAACTTAGCCAGGCATATAGTAAATTACACTCAGGACAATGTAACTCCGTCTGGATATTTGTTATTATATTTCTAATAGGCGTTTCTTCTCAAGGAGCCCAGAGCTGCATGTATGCTTTCCCTCCCATCATATGCTGGGCCATCCATTAAGGTAGGTTGGGTAGAGACAGAGACAGAATAATAAAGCAAGCTAAGAAGCATGAAAGCATTTTGCTTTTAAATCAGATTTGTAACTCTCTTTTCACCAACAAGCAAAGAAAACAGCCCCAGTTCAAAAAAAAAAATGCATCCAAAAGTCAGTTGTTAGCTCAAAACTAAGGGTGTTATTTTGGCTGAAAAGTTGAAATCATATCGTTTTAGCATACGGAAACAAAACACGTAAAGTTTTGCCACATAATAGTGTCATCTCTTTCATTTCTGCTTGGTTGCAATGTCAAAACAACAAAACCAAATAAAACAAAATTCTCTCCACAATGAATCTCATAGCCAAATAGGCGGAAAAAAGTTTTGGGTTCTGATACCTTGTTATCACTATTCTATTAATGTGATTTTATCGGATCACTGCATTTTCGTATATTGCATTTTCCTTTCAGACCATGCTCTGTATTGTAGCCTATCTCAACTTGTGAATCTAAGACTCCTTTTATTAAAAGTAATTGCATTCGTAGAAGAGTCTCTTCAAGCAGCTTCATTCAGTTATTTATAAGAAATGTGAAGTAAAAATACCTTCATCTTTTGCATTCATGTTTTCCTGCAGAAAACTTTACCCTGTTTATTTTTATCAAGTTATTTAGTTCTTTGTAGTGAGTGTCCTTCTCCCCTCAGAACACAGTGCCCTTGGATTTGTTTTCTCTCTTTAAAATGTCACCAAAGTTCCATTTTCTGTCCTCAATAGCCGGGACAAGACAATCTGTATCCATTAGCATTCTACACATTATAACTGTCATTTTGCAACTGTTTGTTAAGTACTAGAATATTTTAAAAAATCTATGTCTTTGATCTATCAAAAACTAAATCAGTATCAATATCAAAGACTGATGAGTCGGTACAGTTCATTTCACCATTCTTGCTGGCTGCCCAAGAGTATGATTTAATTTATACAATAATATAGAATATACCGTTAAACTCTAGACATGAGTTGAGTCCCAAGATTCTACACAAGAAATAATAAACAAGTAGAAAATATAGACTTTCTTTGAAGCATTTTTATTTGAAATTCTTATTCTCATCATCTATCTTTCTTACCCAAAATTGGGGTATATTCTTCAATTGTAAGTGGCATGTGAATTAAGTAAATGTGTGTGTTTGTGTGTGTGTGTGTGTGTGTGTGTGTGTGCGCGCGCGCGCGCATGTATCTATGTATAAATTTATATATGGAAATTATCACTAAAAATATTCCACTATATGTGGGATTGTATGACTTCTGAAGTATTTCAACATTCTTAGCATATTTTAAAAGATTGTGTCTTTTGGCCTTTGGATAAATAGATCAAAAGTATTTTGCCTTTTTCTTTTCTTTCTTGGATGATATTTAAAAGCCAGATCCTCATCAATAGTACTATGAATTCCCAAGTACTGTAGTTAGGCTGTCTACATTTTCACGGTAAGACCCATTTGTAAGGCAATTTATCAGGAGTATTTTTAAAGTAGCAATTGACCGCATCATCCTTACAAGAAGCAGTGGATGGGGACTAATCAAAGAGAGGATCAACCTAGAAATAAGGAGAAATTTCCTGACAGAACAATTAATTAGTGGGACAGCTTCAGAAGTTGTAGGTGCTCCCCCGAACTGGGGGTTTTTATGAAGAGATTGGACAGCCACTTATCTGAAATGGTATAGGGTCTCCTGCTTGAGTAGAGGGCTGGATTATAAGATCTCCAAGGGCCCTTCCAACTTTGTTATTCTGTTTGGTAATGAAGAAAGGCTTTCTAACTTCATAGTAAATGGCAGAATCATTGGAAGTTGGACAACATACAAATTCAATAATATTTTATAAGGCTTCTTCGGGGAGGGGGGAATCTTTAAAAAGGAAATATAGTCAAACAGAAAAAGACTCCATTCTTTGGCTAATCTTCCCCAAATGACAGTCCCAACTTACCGATACTGCTTGTTTCTTCCCAAACTCAAATCATCCAATAAATTCTAAAGTTTCTGCTGCTGTCACCTACTTTACACACTGCAGCGTCTCACAAACAAGGCCTATCCAACTAATTAAAAGCCAACCTGTGACTGCACATTAGTAAATTTGCATCTACATATAGTTATCTAAAGTCACTAAGAGCAATTATTTCCAATGCAGAGAAGACCAATATTTGGAAGGATAGTTGGTAAGGAGCACTGGTAACCTCCAAATATTACATATACTGTAAATAAGGCTATTCGGCATTCCCATCTTCCAGTACTGTTCACACCATCTAGAAAAGACTATGAATTGTAATGGATACCGTTCTAATCCAATTAAGTTTGTCAGTCAAGTATCTTTCAGCTCATGCATAGAGCCAGAAATGTGATTGCTTTGAAAAGGCAATAACAACCAGAACAAAAGTATTTGTAAAAGCTGGAAGGTCAATGTGATTTTTTTAAAGTTATCTGAATAGTTAGTTATCTGAACATTTAGTTATCTGAAATATAATTAGATCCTGTTTCTGCTTATGCTATTTCCCTTTTTAAAATAACTGATTGTAGATTTTTTTAAATTATGATTTCTTGTCAGCTCTTTGAAGAATGTTTAACTATGGATAATAATTTAAGAATGCATTTGCTTTCATTATTTTATTTAAACACACATATTTTTAATCTTCATTTGTGGTTTTGTCTATTCTTTGTTAATTTAAGAAAGTTCTGGGCCTTTTGTTGGCTTTTAAATTTAAAATGGCTTCAGTATTGACCTTTGCACTAATGAAATTATACCTAATTTGTGCTAATGATTACATCTAATTGTCTAGTTTGCTTCCTGAACAATATATTGCCAATTTTACAGACAAAGGTAAGCCTAACAGATTGCTTTTTAATGTGTGAATTGAGTTATTTGCCTCGGTTTCCTTTTTCTGCAATAGGGTTTGTTAGGGAGAAAAAGAGGTCCAAGAACCATGTCAATCATCCATCAACCAAGGCAATCAGTCATTCCTGTGTATTTTGAGGATTACTTTACATGGGCTGAGTTTTTTTTAATCCTTACTCGCACTTCAAACATTAATATGGCAGACAGTTTAACACTTAGCTTTATTTCAAAATCTGGACAAACTGTATTTCTGACAGTTCAAGTACCCAGCTTAGTCCAAGAAATGGTATAACTGTTGAGTTATGTTGGGTTGGCTATAATAGTTATAAGGCCATAGATTTGGTCCTTCCAAATGCAAAAGCTAGCATGACATTAGTCAACTTGTTGCTGTTATAATGCAAGGCTTACTTGGTTTTGGGATCTTACAAAAGAGGATGATCGTGAGATCTAGTTGCCTTCATTTATACTGATATTGAGTCCCTTGATTTTAGAGAATCACTCAAAATAACCCATTGAATGATTAGGGGCCAATTGCCACTGTCTCCAAGTTCTGTAATATATATTCTTTACAAAAAAAGGCAGGTAATTAATCTGCTTAATTACTACAATTGTGCTGAGCTTTAATTGGTTACTTTGATGAAATGTAAATGGAATGCCTCTGAGAAAGAAAAAAACCATTAGGTCACACACACACACACACACACACACATTTCTAAATAATTGACTAGCCGCCTCTCTTTACTTCAACTGACCAAAGGGGAGGCAATAGCTCCTCACACACTCATACTTCAGGAAGAAGCAAGCAAACCAATTCTCAACATTTACATATTAAAATTCTTTTACACAGGATTGTGGATCTGCATGATACTGCGCATTAGTATGGGCTATTCCTTATTTGGAGTGAATTTTCTGCTACCAGGAGGATCCTTTCCTACTTTAGGTTTCTCAAAGATCCACCTACTTTCTTTGAGAGACTTGTTATCAATGAAGCTTAGATTAACCACATCAGCAAGTACTGTATGTTTCAATTTCAAAATCTAAAAATCAAAACCACTTCAGTTTTCTTCTCATGTCTGTCCTTCAGTTCTTCTCACTTCTCTCCTAATACCATGATTCTATCTGTCTATCTATAGCCAGTAGAACCTAACCTTCAGCCTGACAGAATTCAGAAAATGTGACATTATTTCACGACATTTTAGCTAGTTCTAACAAAGAGAGTAATCTGTGGTTAATAAATTGACATCTGAACATGAATAGAGCTGTAGATATGTGTGTACCATACAGAAGCTGCTAGGATGTTTTTTAAATGATAAGGAAATAATCATCACAAAAACTTTAAAATTTGCTCTTTTTTGTTTCATACAATAATCATGGAAATGGTTGTAGCTGCATTTACACTAATTTTTCAAGAAAAGGTATCTCATTTCAAGATTCGCAACGGGATGGAATATGACAAGCATTATGTACTGCTGTGAGGCTTTATAAAAAAGACACACACGATCATAAAATGATTCATTCAAACATATATATTATGTTAATAAGATAGCAGGAAGGCTTTGCAGAATCTTTCAGGATAAAGAACCATCATTTTAGAATAAAAAGTAAAAAACTAGATTTTGAGGATCCTTAGATGTCAGACTTAAAAAGACACTGTTGAATGTAGCTATTATCAGCATTTTGTTAAAAAAAAATGTGCTCGCCATCAATCTTTATTTAAATAGAAACATGGATGGAGCAAACAAAATTGTAAAAAAAAAGGCATTTGATGATGTTTTTCAAAGAAGGGGTGCTTATAAATAATTCAAATGATATATATTTAATTAAGCAAAATAATTACTTGTAATAATATTCATAAAACTGATGAGAGAAAGTAAATATTCCATTTTAATTGAATTAATTGAATATTAATTAAAGTACATTGCTACAGTCACTAATATTAGGAGTAATTGTCTGTAAAATCTTAGAGAATCATATTTGATCAAATTTACTATTCATCGTTTTTTTTAATGTAAGGCATTCTTTACATTTTATTTACTATCAAATGGTCCCCCCCCCATCACACATATGTGGTACGCGTTCCTGACTCTAGGTAGTGGGGCTCATCTCTGTTTCAAAGCTGTAGAACCAGCACTGTCCGAAGACATCTCCGTGTGTGGCCCACGTGTCTAAATGCTGAAGGCGCACGGAATGCTGTTACCTCCCCACCAAAGGTGCTCCCTATTTTTCTATTTGCATTTTTACATGTTTTCAAACTGCTAGGTTGGCAGAATCTGGGACAACTAACGGGTGCTCACTCCATTACGCGGTGCTAGGGATTCGAACCGCTGAACTGCCAACTTCTGAATGACAAGCTCAGCGTCTTAGCCACTGAGCCACCATGTCCCATCAAATGATATCCCATCAAACTATCAAATGCTTTAAAATTTAACTCAGGGACTATGCTCTTTCACAGTTTTTCATCTGATTATCAATATTTACTTCAAAATAAACTCCACAGGAAACATTGTAATTTACATTCATAAAAGTGTATGGAATGCAATTTTAATAATGTCCCTTGTATTTCTAACCTCTTTTACACTATAATAGCATTCTTTCTAGCTGACAATATTGATGTGTCTCTGCTATATGGTATGGCAGAATTGCAGGTCTATCAATATTTTTCATATCAAAACACAGCAACATTTGAAGTTGGGCATTCATTTTCTTAACTAAACAATAACTCCTCACGCAATCTGTCTATTTTTTTTTTCTTATCCAGAAATATAGATTACTGGAGTTACTTCTCATCTATATGCAATGTATTTGCTTTTCAATAACATTCACTACACAGCTGTGTTGATAAAAACTTTCTTTCAGCTGGTGTGTGTGTGTGTGTGTGTGTGTGTGTGTGTGTGTGTGTAAGATGGGGCATACATATGATGAATGAATAAATGTAAAGATGCTAATTATGGAGCTTTTGAAAGAATAGGCGTACACTGAAAGTTTGGTTTGGGGTAGCAGTTCCTGTGCACAACATTCATAATGCAATGTTGATTTAGATATTTAACATCAACATTGCTAAGACCTGATACTAAAACTTGAATACTGCATATACATGTAGAAAATCTGATATAATATTTCACAAAGCCAAAACCATGCCCTAAATGAAGTTATTAATTAAGGGGAAACCAGGTTTGGCAAACCCTAGCTATTTTTTAAAAAAATCTTTCCAAAATGCTGAAATAAAGACATTGATTAACAAAATTGTTCTTCTAATAAATTAGATTTTATAAGAGCCATGATGGTGCAGAGATGAGAATGCAGTACTGCAGGCTGACTGCCTAATGCCAGGAGTTCGATCTTGATTAGCTTGAGGCTGACTTAGCCTACTATCCTTCCAAGATCGGTAAAATGGGAACTTAGATTGTTGGGGCATGTTGTAAACTGCTCAGAGAGTGCTGTAAAGCACTATGGAGTGGTATGTACTGTATGTCAGAGTACTATTGCTATTTTTCATCTACTGCAAATTATATGTAATGTCTTAGAAGTAGGCCACATTATTTAATACTACTAACTCAAGATGCAAGTAAACAGTAGCAATAATAATGCTTTCTCTGTTTTTCCATTACTCCTAGTGACCTAGGTCATTAGCCAACATCTAAAAGCTAGCTAGTTACCTACTGCTAATAATAATATTGTAGCTATGTTGCGCAGTTCAGTTGAATAGACCGAATAGCACATTTTTAGTTACATAAACAGATTAGTTATAAATTTTAATCTGTCAAGTGATCGATTCTGTGCAAAATAAATTTCATTATTTTCAGCTAAGAGCAAAAATTTACTGTTAAACATAAAATGTACTTTTAGAGTCAAGCTGAATATTAAATTTTTATTCTTAGTTTGTAAACATTTTAATTGCAGTCAGAATATTGCAAATTGGAGTCAAGATGATACCAAACAAGGAAATGTCCTGATTAAAACCTTTAATTCCCAACCCTATCCTTGTTAGACCTGGTGCACTGTTTAAAATGTCCTACTTTTGTTAATTTAATGATTCATTAGTTGCACTCCTGAAACTAGTATTTGATTTGGCACTTCAACTTTCCCAATGCTGTACTGTATTTTATTCATAATATTTCAATATTTGCAATGTAGGTAAGACACCGATGGGTCAGTCTGTCTGTATGTCTGTCTATATGTATGTATGCATCTGTATGTTTACACACACACATACTCACACACACATACACACGCATGCACAAAGAGAGAGTTATACATTTTCTCAAAGGTTTTCTCAAACATTTGGAGTATGTTATTCTTATTTGCCATAAAGGACAGTATATTTTTTTCTTCGGTTTATCTCATAAGTGTTAAAATAGCTTTGTTCAAAAATTAAATATTAAGCTATATCAGCATGTCTTAAATATCTTAATTCAAAAGATATCCGGAACGCATCCCCCGAGATATTTTTTATTATTGTATTATGTAACATTTTTAGCAAGCAACATTATGCTAAATTAAAAAAAAAATGTAAGAAATACAAGCAAACCGAAGGCATAAATTTTAAACAAGAAAGGAGGAGGAACTGAAAAGGAAAAATATTGCAAATAGTTTACATCAAAACTTTCAATATCTCTCTCAAAACTAGAGGTGATAGTCAGAGAATGAGAGAGAGAAAAAGAGAGAGAGAGATAACATGGGAATCGCCAAGCTTTAATAATTTTGACAAAAGCTTTCAATACTCCATTGCGCCATACTTTTCCATCTTTGCTTCTACATGTCCATAGACCATTTTAGGGGTTTTTTTCTCTTTAAATTTCTTACTCTGTCTATTTGGGGATCTAATCATGTCTATACAGCCATGACTTTCTCAATATTCTTCTTTCACTCAGTCTATTTATTATTCCCTCACAGATCAGTTTACATTTTTATCATTGGATAGTTTCTCTGTGTGACCAAATCACCTCAATTACTTTGTTCATGGTTATTCACTTTCACATTCAGTATGTTTATTCAACATCCATTCATGCTTGACTCTTGTCTCTTCTAGTTTTACCATATAGATGTCCTTACTAGTGTAATTTTGTCTCTTTCATATAACAATCTCTGCAAAAGCAAGCTCTTATGCACAGTCATTTTGCTTCTTTAGGCAGACAATATTTTATTACACCAAATCACATAAGTCTAATTGCACTTGATATCCTGATTTTTGCTCATTCTCTCATCTCTTGTTTCCTCTCAGTTGATGTTCTGCTAAATAGCCTCCTCAGCAAACTTAATAAACTAAATCCTCTCTGATGTTTCCATTTTTTCTTTCTACATTTCCCTTTGTATAGGGGAACCATCAGACATTTTTCAGTCTTCAGACGCTTATGGAAGATGTTCCATAAGCCAATATTTTAATATATATTGAATTATAACATTTATACCTTACATACATATTATAATGTTTTTTTAAAAAAAGCTTTTAAATATTCCATGTGTAATTTAAATTCTCTTATTTGGCTCTCTTCACTTACTTCTATTTATTTTAATTATTATTTTTTTCTATCAAATCATCATTCTGCCACTTTTAATCCTAATCGTTCCTTGCTTTTTGATTACATACTTTGCAATGTTTTGGTTCTCTTAAATAGATATCCTACAGTAACTGTATCTTTTATCCTTCTGAGGTCAGTAAAATGAGGACCCAGATTGTTGGTGGAAGTATGCTGACATTGCAGTATGCTCAGAGAATTCTGTAAAACACCTTGAAGCAGTATATAAATCTAAGTGTTGTTGCTATAACTATGTTTGACTGTTATTGTCCTTTATAAGGTGTTTTTTTTAAAGGCTAAGCATCTGTTGATTTTGAGTGTCCCAGGATTGGAAAATTTCCCATTTTTAACACAGTAAAAAACAATTTATGCACAATTTGGAGTTCTTCTAGAGCAATGGCCCCAATCTTTTGGTCACCAGGGAATGGCTCTGTGGAGACAAGTTTTTCTGAGGACGGAAGGGGGCATGGTTTCACATGCTGCTTGTATCCATGGATGGGGCTTCATTTATTTGTGCAACCCTGTTTCTGGCATGCCATGGGGCAACACCAGTCCACCAACCATGAGTTGGGGACCCTGGTCCTAGAGTCAAGATTGAAGAACAAATGATTTGATCAAATCTGCTTTGTGTGCCGATTGCCTTTGTGAGATTCTACTTATGGTCACTTTGTCTTAATTTTTTTTTGAACTGTTGTAAATCACTGTACATGGATTTCCCTTCAAGAATCTGAAGGTTGCAATTGGTCCAGAATAACACAGCAATGGTCTTGTGTGTGTGAAGGCAAACATGGCATATATGGCTATCATATTGATGTATTATTCTCGCTGTATTCCTTTGTCATTGTTTATTTCAATGTTCTATTACTTTACTTCTGTTTTGCTTATATTCCTTTCATTTTTTCTTCCTTTTATATTTCTGTAAGCTGCCTAGAATAGCCCCATGGTGAGATAGATGGCAAATAATTTAACAACTAAATAAATGAAACGCCACTGGTAAATTGTTACTGTACTTGTTTTTAATTGGTTGCGTTACTGCTAATGTTATTTATTGTTAGCCACCCAGATATATTGTTTAACTAAGTAAATAAACTCCACCAAATCAGGACTCTTTTATTATGATCTGTTATAGCCTTCTTCTATTCTTATTTTCACAGACACACAACACATGTTTCTTCTCCCTCCCCCTTTTGTTTTATTTGCTGATTCATCGTCTTCATGCGATGATAAATTTATACAAAGTATAGATGCTTTGGTCATCCACCATAATGCTTATTATTCTTTGGACAATCTATGTTTTTATAAAGTAGTTTTTAGTAAGAGAGATAAGATAGAGACTAGATTACCAGCGTTAGTTTCACTTTTGATGTACGGAGGATCAGAGGTGGTATTCAGCAGGTTCTGACCACTTCTGGAGAACCGGTAGCAGAAATTTTGAGTAGTTCGGAGAACCGGTAAATACCTCTTCTGACTGGCCCTGCCCCCATCTATTCTCTGCCTCCCGAGTCCCAGCTGATCGGGAGGGAATGGGGATTTTGCAGTAACCTTCCACTGCCACACCCACCAAGCCACGCCCACCAAGCCATGTGACGTCCACCAAGCCACACCCACAAAATCAGAAGTAAAAATTTTTGAATCCCACCACTGCAAAAGATTCTCTGGTGATGCTAAAGCAAATACTAGTTGGTTTTGGTAGAATTAACGCTATATTTCTCTCCTGCAGGTAAGGACATATCAGATAAAATTGATAAAAAGTTATCCTTGCCACTGAGTCCATGTAGCAGGCCAACACGATGTTTCCAGGCTTCAAACATGGTTGTTAAGGAATATGTCATAGAAAATAAATAAATTCTGAAGTCCAGTCCTTGTATCTGTAACTTTTTTGTATCTGTATATTTTTTGTTCACATTTAGCTGCTTAATGAGACAGTGATGATGACTGAGGAATTCATGTCTTCAATTTCTTGAAAGTCAATATCTCTGACTGTATTTCGACTGCTAAGACAGTGCCAATTTTCATCACTTGCTACATTGTATTGGGAAAGGCAATAACCCAAATTACATAGAATATTACACTAAAATTGGAAATACTGTGAATAATTTCAACAACTTGGTCTCTCTTATTTCTCTAGAAGTACTTAGTGTTAGGGAATAAAATTAATCATAAAAAGAAAATCCTTCTGGGGTGAAAATATTTGAAGTTGTCATCACAAAATACAGCTGACGAAAGTCATTAAAAATAATGGAAACAATCTAGGTGTACACACGTATGTAGCAGTTCTTAAGGTGCTCTGTTTTAACAATTAACAATAACTGGGGCTACAGATCAAGCAGATTATCAAATTGAGTAAAGTGGAATCATTGCTGCCCATTGGATTTGGATTAATCTAGTACTTTCCCAGCCACAAATAATCAGAATAGAAGTCATGGGAACTTGAACGTTCCCATCCATTTTGCTTGGAGGGTTTTGACATTACGATCCCAAGTTCTAAGAATACAGAGCAATTATACAGTAAGTGATGGGAAGGTGGCAGTGGATACATAGACACAGAGCTCTGTTGACAGGGAATCAGTGTATGTGACAAGCATGGTTAATACTTATTGTAATCCAAGCTGTGAGCTTCAATTCTGTAAATTATTTCATTTGTGAAATAAATTTCTTATGGAATAAAATACTTTTATATATAAGTTCAAGGCTCAGCTTTTTGTGACACTGTATCTACTAAATGTAGTAAGGTAACTGTTGTGGCCCAGCAGGATCCGATTGAGCTGCTGATGGACTCGGATAGCGAGGAACCATATGAGTCTGCCCTGGACGATGTGGAGGACCCTGGGCAGAGTTCAGATGCAGAGCAGGGACCAGAGAGGCTGGTTGGCCACCAGGAGGTGCGTGAAGCATGAGCAGTGGGGAGGATCAAAGGCAGTTTGTTCCTGATGCTAGATTAAGAAGGGCTGAGAAACGGAAGCAGCAACTCCGTAGGCAGACTCACAGAAGATGATTAAGCACAGGTGGTTGGTGATTGGCCCCTCCCAAGAGAGATTATAGGTGAGGCGTTGGGAGAGGACATTTGCAGGAAACAACCATTTGAATTAGTAGTTAAGAAAATCTATCTGTGAATTCTAGCCATGTCTGTTCGTTTGGACTATCTGCGTTGCTTCATTTGAACTATCTGGGTTGCTGCAAAGCTACTCTATTGAATGTGAGTTTCCTGGGCTCTCAGCCAAAGGATTCGTTATCTTAGTAATTGAACAGTGGCAAACAGCCAAGCCTGTGTTCTGGTTTATTCACAGGCTGGGGGATGGGGTGGGTCAGAACAGGTAACTATATTCCAAATGGTGCAATACCAAAAGATAGTAATTGTTATCATTCCTTATAAGCATTTTATTTATTTAAATCTCTTTCAAGTCTCAAAAGTCAGTCCTGTATTATAAAACAAAAAAAGTCTAATCTTTTCATCTTGAGATTTTGAAGTGTTATTCCCAGTAAGAACCCAAAATACAAGACTTAAGAAAGTCAAATAGTCACTTAGTTTTCCAATAATTAGATACTGATTTTCCATTCCAGAATGATGTCATTAATTTTATCTTGTTAAAACTTTTCTTTTTTTACTTCTGTTGAAACAAAAAAACATGCTGTCTTACACATTTCATAAATTTATAAGAGGATCCGAAACAAGGCTTTCCTAATTAAAACTAGATAATAATACAATCATGAACGAACTGATTTATACATATAGTACTGTAAAAAAACAAACTGTAATCCTTGTTTAAATCAGAGCTGGATCCCTAATGAAATATCACACAATATTGTTGTGTTAGTTATTGTGTTTAAAATATTTCTATTCAAAAATGGCTGTTTAAAAATATTCTGGAGCTGACATACTTTGTCACTGGTTTTGAATTTTTTAATAGTTCGTTCCATCTTAGATATAGGCCTAATTTATTCCTGGAGATAGACCTGTTTTATGTTCCTCAGTGTAAATAATGGCATGTTCAGCATTGAAAAAAGAATATAGTATGATTTGAGGCTGTGAATCTACTTTGAAAATCTGAAAAATGAATCACCACACTTCAGCAAGTATACCCAGGCTCAAACACATACATAAACTTTTAAATTACAGGAATTGCAATAGTAGGTACACTCTTTCAGCTTATTGCAATTATAGTTTGTTTTCCAATCTTATCCAGCTTCTGGAAATATCTGAGTACATGCTCAGCTGATGTGAAGGGACATTGAAAGAACTATAGTGAACTCTTAAAAGGGTGCTGAATTCTTGATAATTCAAGCAGTGGAATTAGAGGCCCTTGAATAAAATATGCTCTCAAAAGCTGGAACAACCTGAATGTGTATCTCTTAATAAAGACAATTAATATGTATGCACATGATGTATATCTTCATTTTCCTCTAAGTGTGCACTCTTTGTTGATTGGCAACTTGAAGACCTGACTTTCCATATGCCTTTTATGGCCAATCCTCATATTTACAATCTTCACAAGTAAAATTGTTAAGTAAGGTGATGGTTTTACTTAGCATCTGCATCGCTTAACACCTGAATTGCCAGTCCAATTATGGTTGCTAAATGAGGATTATGCATATATTATATAAATGAATAATTGCTGCAAAAACTCCAAATTTAGCAATTTATTCCATAAAGCTCACTGGACACTTTATGTAATATAAATGTATTTTGAGGAATAAACAATAAAGCACATAATGTAACTATTGTACAAGGTTACTCAGAATTAAACATCATGTGACAAATTAATAGTCCACTATCTTACTCTATTACAATGCATAGATTGCATTAAGTAGTAATTCTGTATACATTTAGTTAGTAAATCATGTTAAACTTAACTAAGGCTACCACGGAGTAGAGCTGGAATCACTAACACTCTCTAGAATGTTTACCTTGTGTCAATGGTGGGTTTCAAAAAAAATTCGAACCTACTCTGTGGGTGTGGCCTCCTTTGTGGGAGTGGCTTGCCGGCCATGTGTTCTCTCTCTCTCTCTCTCTCCTTCCTTTTGTGTCGCTGTCCCTTTTTCCTTTTTTCTTTCATCTCTCTCTCTCCTTCCTTTTGTGTCTCTGTCCCTTTTTCCTTTTTTCTTCCATCTCTCTCACACTTTTTCTTTTTTTCTTTCTTTTTTCCTTTCTTTCTCTTTCTCTTTCTCTCTCTGTGTGAGTCTGTGTGTGTGTGTGTGTGTGTGTGTGTGTGTGTGTGTGTGTGTGTGTGTGGTGGGTTTCAAAAAATTTTGGAACCTCTTCTGTAGGTGTGGCCTGCTTTCTGGGTCCACTGGTGGAACCTCTTCTAACCGGTTTGGTAGATTTGACGAACCGGTTCTACCGAACTGGTGCGAACTGGTAGGAACCCACCTCTGCCTTGTGTGTAACATTTTTCAGAATAAAAATATCTTATCTGTGTTTTAAGCTGGGGCTGCCACTGTCATGTCCACAGGTGAACTGCACAGCAGAATGTCTTCTTTGAATCTGAAGAACTGCCATATCATTCAGCGCATTGCCTAAAAATATAAATCATGATTTTTTTAAAGCCAGGTTTTGCATTGAAATTTACTTCCATGACACCTAGTGCACCAGCTTCTCATATTCTTCCATTGTCTCAGTGAAGATGGGAATAAATCAATGTTTTAGTTCAGGCATTACATTTTTGATGATCACAGCCTTATCTAAAATTGTAAGTTAATTCTACTCGATACGAACTACGAACTCCATTTTATTTTTAATTAATTTATACAATTTGAACTTCCTTGCTGACATTGTGAAGGGATACCTATGAAATCTAAGTTAATTGTTAAGAACTGAAAGTATTCTCATAAGGTAATACATGATTCATAAAATGGAAAAATACTTTAAGTTCATGAATCTCAGAAATGCTTTATTTTATTTAATAAAAGAAGTGTTATAGTTCGGATAACCATGCTCTATTTTCCAAATTAGCATTCAAAACACAGCAAAAGTTTAATCAATAACAAGTTAAGAGAACTTCCAATTGAGTGTAATACTTCTCATTATACATGCATTAAATAATGGAAACTAACAGATAAAGGATTGGTTTATGCTACTGGACCACTTAATGAAGAAGATCTGAATAAAAGTATTAAGAATTGTTACTACCTTATAAATTGAATGGATATATTTATCTGTGCGTGGTTTGATTACAAGGAGATTGGAAATCAAATGTTAATACTGCTGGTACTTACTATGTTTAGACTGAGCCCAGGTACAACAAGATCCAGAAACATTCTGAACAAATGTGGCTATTTGGTGATCCTTTGCAATTGTGATGACATGCAGACAACAGCACATATGAATACTTGCCATTTGTGTCCTGATCAGTGTATATTTGAAGATCCCACGGCAGCACGACAGAAGACAATTAATGGGCAAGATTTGTCTGGTATTTTACATTTTATATTTTATGTCATATAGTATGCTTTATTTTAGTTGTAACATTTCTAACACAAATAAACAAACGTATTATATTGCATTGTCACTGCAGTCGTGATCTTCTAGCTGCAACTGTTAAGTTGCCGAATACTATATTGGTTTACTGCTTGAAGCTAAAACATTCTGCAGCAAATATTTAATCTCTTAGTGAAGCAGAGGAATACTTGACACTATCAATAAAGTTGCAATGTAGCTTTATAAATAAATACAGATAGTCCTCAACTTATAACAGTTCGCTTAGTGATGGTTTGAAGTTACAACAGCACCTAAAAAGTGACTTATGACCATTTTTCACACTTATGACCATTGTGGTATCCCCATGGCCATGTGATCAAAATTCAGATGCTTGACAACTGACTCACATTTATGACCGTTGCAGTGTCTCGGGTTCATGTGATCCCCTTTTGCGACTCTCTGACAAGCAAAGTCAATGGGGAAACCAGATTACTACATTTTAAATACTTCTGTGGGCAGAACAGATGCCGGCTATAAATTGATAAATGGATGCCAACCAAGCTTTGATCCCTTTTCATTCATGAATTCTTATTCACCCTATGAAAGAAGACTGTTGGTTTTTACCAAAAGGAGATATTCTGTTTTTGGGAAGTAAGAAAGTTAAGAACACATATTCTTTGTACATTATACTATGACAACAGAATATTATTACTACCATTTTTAGTGCAACTTCTTTTTACAGTTTTTAAAAGCTAAATACAACAGTTCATTTAATGACTGTTCAAAGTTACAACGGCACAGAAAAAAAGTGACATAACCATTTTTCACACTTATAGCCATTGCAACATACCCATAGTCATGTGATCAAAATTCAGATGCTTGGCAACTGACTCATATTTATGACGGTTGCAATGTCCGAGGTGGCGCAGTGGTTAGGGTGCAGTACTGCAGGCCACTTCAGCTGACTGTGATCTGCAGTTCAGCGGTTCAAATCTCACCAGCTCAAGGTTGATTCAGCCTTCCATCCTTCTCCGTGTAAATATGTTTATTTTCATTTCATTTCGTACAGTCACATATATACTGTGCATAACCGGGGCATATAACATTGAACAATAAACACAGCCCTCCCTCTTGTCAACAATACCCCCCAAAATACAAACCCAATATACCACTTCGACCCACCATACACCCTTTCTTTCGCCCCCCTCCAACTTTCGTTCTTCCCTCCAACATTCCCCTCTACCCTACTTCCCCTCCCCCTCTATCACTCCTCTCTCCCAATACACTCCATCCCTTCCTTCTCATCGTCCCTTCAATCCTCTCTCCCGCCCTCTCTACCCCTCTTTCTTCTTTCCCTCTACTCCTCCCTTCGGTGTATTTCTACTATCTATCAATATATTCAGCTTGTCCTATTTTTACACTAGAATTAAAGAGCAACAGTATACAAGTGCAATCATGTTACTTTAAAATCTAACACATACTATATTTCCCCCCTCCCCCCCCTAAGACCCCACCTCCCTTCCCCCCCGACTTCCCAGAGCCTGTACACGGTATAGCTTTTTAACAAACACAGTCTAAAATATATTAAAACAAAGGAGATTAAAGGAAAAAAAAGAAAGTCAATAAGATCTCTACGTTGAACTCAGCTTCTTGCTGTTACCCAAACTTTAAGCAGTGTAACGTATTCCTAATCTTAAGCATAGGCTATCTGGAATTTCTTAGTCCCATATTTGTTTTGTGTATAGTCAATCCATTTTTTCCAGTCTCGTTTATATCTCTCATTTGAGTGGTCTTTAAGATATGCTGATATTTTAGCCATCTCGGCTAGGTTTGTAACTTTCAATGTCCATTCTTGAGTTGTAGGCAGGTCTTCCTTCTTCCAGTATTGCGCCACCAACAGTCTTGCTGCCGTTATTAGGTGCAGAACCAAATTGGTCTCTACCGCTGTAAAGTCAGTACATATACCTAGTAAAAATAACTGAGGAGTGAATTTTATCCTTCTTTTGAAGATATTTTGCATGATCCACCACATTTTTATCCAAAATGCCTTAACCTATCGACAAGTCCACCATATATGAAAATATGTAGCATCGAGAGAACCACATCTCCAACATTTAGGCTGTACATTCGGATACATAGAAGCCAGATTTTTAGGATCTAAATGCCATCTATAAAACATCTTATAAAAATTTTCTCTCAAATTTTGTGCTTGTGAAAATTTCACATTTCTTACCCATATACTTTCCCACGTGTCCAGCATTATTGGTTCTTCAATATTCTGAGCCCACTTTATCATACAGTCTTTAACCAATTCCGTTTCCGAATCCATCTGTATTAGTACATTATATATCCTCTTTATATGCATTAATTTGATCTCTTATTTGTTTAAACAAATTATCCTCAACTTTGACAAAACCAGTTTTTTGGTCTATTTTCCACCTGGCCTGTAATTGTCCATACTGGAACCATGTTTGAACTACCTTCTCCTCTTTTAGTACCTCTAAAGATTTTAATTGTAGAACCCCCCTTTCTGAAGTGAGAAGTTGTCTGTAAGTGGTTCTATCGTGTTTTTGTTCTATATTCATATTTTCAATTGCATGATTAGGAATTGCCCACATGGGTAACTTATCATTTAGTTTATGTTGATATTTTTTCCAGACCCGCAATAAAGCATTTCTTAAAATATGAGTTTTAAAGTTCTTATCCAATTTTTTGTTGAATAACAAGTAAGCATGCCAACCATATACCAGATCATGTCCCTCGATATTCAATATTCTATCATTAGTTGAATGGGTCCAATCACTAATTGCGGATAGGGCCACTGCCTCATAATATAATTTTAGATTAGGTAATTTCATGCCTCCTCTCTCGCGTACATCTTGCATTATTTTCATCTTTACCCTCGGCTTCTTTCCAGCCCATACAAATTTATTGATACTCTTCTGCCATTCTAAAAGATTCGCATCTTTTTTAAGTATAGGTAGCATTTGAAAAAGAAATAAAAATTTTGGTAAAATGTTCATTTTCACTGCCGCTATCCTCCCCAGCAGAGATAAGTGCAATTTCTCCCATTTTTCCATCTCTATCTGTATACTCTGCCAAAGTGGTTCATAATTATGCTTATATAGTTTCCCATTTGAGGCTAAGATATTGACCCCAAGATATTTGACTTTTTTAACTACCTCACATCCTAGCATCCCTCCTAGTTCTTCCTTTTGTTTAGTATTCATATTTATAGCTAATATTTTGGTTTTTCCTAAATTTATTTTAAAACCAGACACTTGACCATATTGATTAATCGTGTTCATTAAAACCATACAGCCTTCCATCCTTCTGAGGTGGGTGAAATGAGGACCCAGACTGTGGGGGCAAGTTGCTGAAAAAATTGTAAACCGCTTAGAGAGAGCTGAAAGCCCTATTAAGCGGTATATAAGTCTAATAAATAAATAATAAATAAATGTCTGAGGTTCATGTGGTCCTATTTTGCAACCTTCTGACATGCAAGCTCAACTGGGAATCCAGATTCACTTAACAAACATGTTTCTAACTTAACAAATGCAATGATTCACTTAACAACTGTAGTCATAAATGGGGCAAACTTAACAAATGTTTCACTTAGCAACATAAATCTTGTGATCATAACTTGAGGACTACCTGTATATAGCTTAGGCATTATTAATTCATTCAGTAAGTCAGTCTCCTCCTTGTCCGAGATACACTATAGCCAGAGCAAAATGTTTAGCATTTTTATTTAATAATAATAAACAAAATGAATAGTGTTGAAATGGAACACACTAAATTAATATTATAAAACTTCAGTGAAATAACTACCGGGATGATTAGTAGTATACAAAAATATATTTGTTTTCACAGAGCTATTAAGAGCAGTTCTTACGTCAATTTTCAGTCAAGCACAGAGCATTATGACAGGCAGTTCTGGAGAATGATTAAGAGAAGCGAACAGAGTGAAACCAAAGCTTTCCATTTCAGGAAAAAAAATAATGAAGGGGGAAAAAATCAACGTACAAAACAACTGCATGGCTTCTTAAACATAGAAATACAGCCTCTTAGGCTTCCTCTCTGAAAAGTAAAAACCAGAGGAAGTTAAGTGCCTTAATCATATAGGACCTGTGCTGAGCATATGACACCTGAATCTTCACATGCTTCCTCCACCATCCTATGCTGGCTTGTTTTATTCACTACGGGAAATGCCGTGACCCGACAAATGTGCTAGACAAAACCGCAGCGACAAAACCGTGATTATGGTTAGGGTTAGGGTTATAACATTGTTTTCGCGTCCCACTATGTTGTTTGTTGATGGCGCACTTTTGTCGGCGCGCATTTGTCAGCACACTTTTTGGGGCACTATTTTGACGTCGCGGTTTTGTCAGCATAGTTTTGTCATCGCACTTTTGTCTAGCGCTTTTGTCGGTGAACCGGGAAACACTACCAATTTGTTGTAAAGCATACCCGCTCTTTGGCTCCATAGGAATCGGAAACATAACCTTTGAATGATTCCAGAAAACTGGATAAAAGTAAATCTCATTCCCTTTTTCAAAAAGGGAAACAAGGACTACTCAGAAAAAAAAACCTCCAGACATGTCACATCTATACTGGGCAAAATAGTCAAACTAATTATCCAACAGCATCTCATGTGATGTTCTAGTACCGCTTTACAAAGCCTTAGTAATACCACACTTGGAATACTGCATCCAGTTCTAGTGCCCACAATAGAAAAAAGATGTTGAGATTCTGGAAAGAGTGCAGAAAAGAACTGGAGGCGAAAACACAAAAAGAAAGGTTAGAGGAATTGGATAGGTCTAGTCTAATGAAAAGAAGGAGTAGGAGAGACATGATGGCAATGTTCCAATATTTGAGGGGCTTCTACAGAGACAGGGGGTGGGGTGTCAAACTATTTTCCAAAGCACTAGTGAGCAAGACAAGAAACAATGGTTGGAAACTAACCAAAGAGAGAAGCAACCTAGAACTAAGGAGAAATTTCCTAACAATGAGAGCAATCCACCAATGGAACAACTTGCCTTCAAAAGTTGTGGGTACTCCATCACTGGAGGCTTTCAAAAAGAGATTGGACTGCCATTTGTCAGAAATGATACAGGGTCTCCTGCTTCAGCATGGAGATGGACTAGAAGACCTGCCTTGAGATTTTTTAAGTGAAAACCGTATACACCTGCTTTCAATAAATACATACTGTTGAATTATTAATAACACAGTACAATATATTTGGATGTAGTGGATAATTAAAAGTTCGTTAAAAGTCAAGTGATTATAATAACTCGAATATGCATTCTTGATAGAGCAAGAATATATTATCAGCAAAATTTAATTTCTGCAGCTCTGGAAATCTGCACATTTTAATGTCATTTTTCTTTTTGTCTTTGCTTCTATGGTTATAAATGTAACTGGAAAGCTAAGTACTTCTGTGGCTGATTGTCATTATCCTCACTGTGACCTAAAGAGAAAAGTTGTTCAGTATTATTATACATTCAGTTAAGACATACGGTTTGCAGAATGAATTAAGTTAAAATTAATCAAAGGGCGAAAAATATTTCAGAGGACATTACACAAAAAACGAATGTGTATTCTTGCTTAAAAGTGCTATACATTTTTCAAAGGCTTTTTCTTTCATGGCAAATTTCCCAAAGAAAGCTTTTCCAATTTATCTTACAGTGCAGGATATCCAGAAGTAGATTACAAATTCATTCTGTCCCTGGTTGGGGTGCAGCATGTGAAACTAATGATAACATACAAATATTAATCCTTCTTTTGCAGGCTGCTCTCAGAAACCCAAGTGCTAAGTCTTGTGTCATGACTTATATAGTTACTTCTTGCCGTTCACAAGGATTTAGTAACTGCAGACAGAACCTGTGTGTGGAAGGCAAGAATAAAAGTGGAATTTATCCCACTGCAAAGTAGCTGACTCAAAGCTGCAATGCCAACATATTAAATGCAGATCAACAGAACTGTAAATAGTATATTGGGCTGTTCCCCCCTGCTCCCCCCTCTTGCAAAAAAACCCCAAACCCTACAACATGATGAAGAATTCCTCTGTAGGAAGTTAGCACACATTCCTCTCCTAGAAAAATAAGATATTTTAGGAAATATTAAAAAGGCAGAATATTTCCCCTAAAAGGGAGGCAGAAACTCACACCCCCCACCTTTGTCAATGGGCCATTAAGGCCTGGGTCAGTCTATTCTACATAACAAAGATCTACCTCCTTCAGGCAGAACCATAATAGGAATCTCAAAGCTCTTTCATTACATCATCACCCAGCAAGAGTCAACCAAGCCTGCATGGCCCCATGGGAGTCTGACAACCAATCAGAATACAAGCTCAAAACCAAAAGCCCAGAGAGGGCATAAAACTCAGACACTCTCAGAACCTCTTCCCTTTTTGTTATGTGATCCTGTCCACCATTAAAACCATCTTTCCAAACAACCACCATTGTTTCCAGTGTCTTTCTCCCCACTTGGAACTGAACCCAGAGGGACATTTCTTCCATCACCTCACTGTGGCAAAATGCAGCAGATAACTTTCAGAGTATAATTGCTATATCATTTCTTTTTTAAACAAATGTGATAATCCCTCAGGCATGCTTTAGTTGCTTCTCAAATGGTAGCATTAGAGATTCCTGCCATCCAAAATTTCAATTTCTCATTACATTACTTCTCATTACATGGCATCGGACCTGGGTACCTGAGAGACCGCCTCCTGCCGATTACCTCTCTCAGACCAATTAGATCGCACAGGTTGGGTCTCCTCCGGACTCCATCTGCCAGCCAATGTCGGCTGGCGACTCCCTGGGGGAGAGCCCTCTCTGTTGCAGCTCCGGCCCTCTGGAACGAGCTCCCTGTTGAGATCTGGATCCTTACTACCCTCCCGGCCTTCCGCAAAGCCACCAAGTCCTGGCTGTTCCAGCAGGCTGGGGGGAGCGGAGAAGCATCTACCTCCACAGAAATTGTGAATGTTGGTTTTGTTTTTAATACGTTGTCTTTGTCTTGTTCCCCCTTTTCCCTTGTCTTTTGTGAGCCGCCCGGAGTCCTCTGGGAGTGGGCGGCATACAAGACAAATAAATAAATAAATAAATAAATAAATAAATAAATGAATGAATGAATGAATGAATGAATGAATGAATGAATGAATGAATGAATGAATGAATGAATAAATAAATAAATTACAAGCAAAGGCAATGGGGAAGCCAGATATTCACATAACAACTATGTTATGTAGCTAACGTAACAGCTTCAGAGTTTCACTTAACACCTGTGGCAAGAAATGTCATAAAATGAGGCAAAATTCACTTAACAAATGTCTCATTTAACCGCATACCTTTTGGGCTCAATTGTGGAGGTAAGTTGAGGACTTACCTGTATATTGGAACATTTTTTTTCTGAAAAATCTTTCCTCCCTTGATACAATCCAAAGTTGACATTCCATTCACATCTCCCAGAACAAATGTTTTGTCTTTTTCCACTTCTGCAAGAATTTGGAAAAGATGATGTAAAATTATTCTTTTATCTGTTATTATTTTATTCATTTTCCTCCTCATTCTCGAAAGGGAATACGTGAACCCTAGACACTATCTGCCAAGGCTTTTATCAAAACAATAAATGCTCTCATGTGCACCTTGTCAAGTAGACCAGATAAAGATACACAATCCAGATGAGCCAATCCTATTTTATTTTAAGGTTACACTAACAGAAACTTGCAAGACTGAAAGTACATCTCTTCCTTGTCCCAAAGGTGGTTCCCCCCCACAAAAAAAAGGTAACTGGACTGTCTTGGTTTTTTTCTTTGAAAATGTTTCACTTCTCATCCAAGAATAGTCTTTAGTTCTGAAGTGAACAACTGAAGAAGCTTCTTGGATGAGAAGCTAAACATTTTCAAAGAAAAAACTTAAGACAGTCCAGATACCTTTTTTTTTGGGGGGGGGGGGGGACACCTTTGGGACAACTATGACCGGGATTCGTCATAGATTAAGCTATGAGGATTGAAATGTCCTTCCATTTCTGTGCATACAGTAGCTTTGCAGCTGTAAAAATATGTAACATCAAAGTTCCATTTTTCCCCTGTCTTTTTCCATTAACCCCCAAAAGAAAAGTTTCTGGTTTCATCTTTTATCTTTGTTTTAAGAATTTTCTGTGTTAAAATATGAATCTTACTCCAAAATTTCTTTGCTTTATCAAACGTCCACCATCAATGATAAAAAGTCCCTTTGAAATACCTTTGTGCATTCTAGATAGTTTATCAGGTGTTAAATACCCTTGATACATTATATTATAAAATTTTTCTTCTAAATTATAGTTTAGTATGAATTTTAAACCTTTCAACCACATATATTCCCATTGTTCAAGCAATCCATTATACCCAAAGTTCCTTGCCCACTGAATCATACATGTTCACTTTCAAATTCAGATTCAGTAACATTTTATACATTTTAACAATAATATGTTCATCACTACCTCACAGTAAGTTTTCCAATTCATGTTCTACAAAATCAAACCCATAACTCTTTTGATCTAGTTTAAATCTTTCTTTCAGTTGTTGGTATGTAAACCAAAGGCAAATTGTTCTAATTCAAGCTCTTCCTTTGAGGGTGGGGTTCCCAGAGTTGAAATATATTGTTTTACCATAGGTCTACCAGTCTGGCTTCGCTACCATTTCTTTCTTTCTTTCTTTTTTATTGTTCTCAACTTAAATTTTAAGAAAAAGTTTTATTAATAAGAATCAAACAAAGATATTTCATTCCGGACAAATCAAGAGACAACGATTCTGGTGATTTAGAGTAAATAAGAAGCCATTCTAAACTTTATACAAATTAAATGGAATAGTAGATTGTTAACAAAGTGCTTTAATGTTTAACTTTGTTGTTGGTTCATCTGTTAGTTACATTGCCTTTACATATTGTAAAAAAACTCACCACCTTTTCTTTTCTTTAAAAAGCTTCCTGGGGAGAGACCCAAAGAGGCAACTTCATAGAGATCCTTGTTTTATATTTATTCCAAACTCAGTATGGCATGTCAAGCAAAGTGATTATTGAAATCAACATTAACTTTGTCGTGCCATAGATAACCGTGCTATCCAAACCTTAATTAATGGCCTTCTAAATCTCTTGGATGAGAAGCTTTTGAAAAGCTTCCAAAGTTACCTTTTAGGGGGGAAAAAAACACCTTTCGGACAACTATGACGTGGGTCAGAGATAGATTGCTGCCGTTTCGGCCCAGATTGGCTGAACCGATAGTGGCAGTGGCCAAAGGCTCCGTCCATCCACCCGGATGCTTCTGCGCACGAGCAGAAGTGTTGCACATGTATGTAAGTGCATCCAAACCTGTAGTAAAGAAATTGGCAACCCACCTCTGACCTGGATGATTGAGAATCTCCATAGACCTTTCTTCCTTGCCCCTTTTATAGCCCCCAAAAGTAGGGGGGGTCCCTTCTGAGATGTTTGCCGCCACTACTTCCTTCTGAGGTCTAGTTTCCACTTATCTGATTAATGAAGCTTAATCTATCTTTAGGTAAAGGCAAAGATTCCCCCGCACATGTGTACTAGTCATTTCTGGTTCTAGGTGGCGGTGCTCATCTCTGTTTCTAAGCCAAAGAGCCAGCGCTGTCTGAAGACATCTCCGTGATCATGTGGCCAGCATGACTAAGCACCGAAGTGCACGGAACACTGTTACCTTCCCACCAAAGGTGGTTTCTATTTTTCTACTTGCATTTTTTACGTCCTTTCGAACTGCTAGGTTGGCAGAAGCTGGAACAAGTAATGGGAGCTCACTCTGTTATACAGCACTAGGGATTTGAACCGCTGAATTGCCAACCTTCTGATCGACAAGCTGTGTCTTAGCCACTGAGCCACCACATCCCATTAACAATGTCAATAATCAGAAGGGGCATTGTAGCCAGTTTCTCAAATGCACAGAAACATCTGCCCAAGTAGTTGCTTGCTTATACAGTACGTTTTCTTTCTTTCTTTCTTTCTTTCTTTCTTTCTTTCTTTCTTTCTTTCTTTCTTTCTGTGGTACAGTGGAGGAGTTCTGCTTTTTATTTAAGTTGACACTGGCAAGTTGACTTATCTATGAAGTTTTTAACTTATTAGCATATGCAGTAACAGTGCATGCTAAATAACTTAAAAATAGTGGAGTAATGAATACAAATTCCCCAAACCATTCTACAGGGTTCCAGTTTTTCATGTTAAAGCTGCTCTGCATATGTGTGACAGTGTTTTTAAATATTGTGTTTGATCATCTTTTATTCCTTTTTGTGCTTGCTTTGATGGAAAAGAGTACTTAGAATAGTTCAGATAATTGTTGCTTGTATCGTTCAAGTGGTGACTTTGAAAACTAGAGTAAAAAAGCATTTTTTAGAGATAAAGGATGATAGTTCTTATGTAGGACATCTTAATGCCTTGGGTTGAATTTTTAGATAACTAGATTGTTATTACTATATTGCTCAAAAGGAAATTGACTTTTAAGATTAGTTTCTAGTTCTGTCGTTTATCTATTTAAAAGATTTATATGGCTGCCCATCCTAAAAACAACTGTGAGCTGCTTACAATCAAGAAAGCAATATAAAACAGTACAGGTAGTTCTCAACTTACAACATTTCACTTAGTGATTGTTCAAAGTTACAACAGCACTTTAAAAAGTGACCTACGACCATTTTTCACACTTATGACCATTGTAGCATCCCCATGGTCACGTGATTTATATTCAGATGCTTGACAATTGACTCACATTTATGACAATTGCAGGGTCATGGGTCCCCTTTTGCGACCTTCTGACAAGCAAAGGCAATGGGGAATCCAGATTCACTTAACAACAGTGTTACTAATTTAACAGCTGCTGATTCACTTAAGAAATGTGGCAAGAAAAGTCATCAAATGCGGCAAAACGTACTTAAAAAAATTCTCACTTAACAACATAAACGTTGGGCTCAATTGTGGTCGTACGTTGAGGACTATCTATATCAATACAATTTAAATCAGAAAAACCTGGTATTGTACCCATATGTTTCTAATACACCCACATTTTCATGCCACACTGGCCTTTCCATATCCCATCACATGATGGAAGAACTGAGTTGTACATGGTCTCCAGAACAGTAGAAAAGTAGACGTAGCTCATATCTCAGGGGAGAGAGTATTCCATAGGGCAGGGCCTTCAACAGAAAAGACACATGTCCCAGGATGTATATGATGGAAATGTTAAGGGAAGGGACTTGAGGCATGTCTATCCTATGTGCTATGATGGATGGAGAGATTTCCTCTGGGGGGAGATGACTTGATTTCATGCCATTTAGGGCTTTAAGGTTGATTCAACCTTCCATCCAAGAGCCTTGGGGGTGCAGTGGTTAGAGTGCAGTACTGCAGGCTACTTCTGCTGACTGCCAGCTACCTGCAATTTGCCAGTTCAAAACTCACCAGGCTCAAGGTTGACTCAGCCATCCGAAGTGGGTAAAATGAGGACCCAGATAGTTGGGGGCAATATGCTGACTCTGTAAACTGCTTAGAGAGGGTTGTAAAGCACTGTGAAGTGGTATATAAATCTAAGTGCTATTGCTATTAATGGTAATAACCAGCACCTTAAATTGCATTTGGAAAAAAATGGATGCAGCATAGCATCGATGTAGTATAGTGTAGTATGGGTGAATGTATGGATTCTCAAAATTGTATGCCACTGCATTCTGAGGCAACTATAACTTCCAGGTGACCTTCAAGGGCAGCCCTGTGCATAATAAATTGCAGTAATCTAAACAGAAAGTGACCAAGGTATGAGTAACCAGAGAAAAGTGTGATTAAATATCTGACCTAATAAAATAATTCCAAATATCTCCGTTTGTGAAAATGAAGAAAATAATTCTTCCTGTAATGGCTCATGGACGGGGGGGGGGGGGGACACAAAATTATTTATTATTTTGACAGGGTTCTTTCTCTTAATTCTAAACAGCCAATTTTCCATTGATATTTTTTTAATGTTTCAGAAAGCAACGCATTCCCTGCTACCTAATAAAACAGAAATAAAGTGGCACTTTGTTCTCTGTGAAATGGCTTCCTCAGAACCTGTGAAAAAATCCATAGCAGGGAGAAACTGATAGATAAAAGATTTCAACTTGCTGAAGGTTTTGTATCTATTCCATTTGCTTCTGCTTCTTCATTTTAAGATTACTGGTGGTTTGATGCAGCGGATAGGGAGAAAAGCGGAAGTGCTAAATTGAGAGTCCTAGCAAAATATCTGGTAATATATAACATCATATGTGAGACAAAAACGTATCTCCAATACAAAACACAGAACACTTCCTGATGTGGTAAATGATACCCACAAATGCACACATAGGTGGCATATTTCCAGCCTGACATTATTTTAAAACGAACAAAATGTTCTTGTTTGATTTGTTAATCTAACACTTGAATTTTGTAGTGAGTGATTTATTTATATATATATTTTTTGTAGTGGTATAACTCTCCCATATTTTGTGTTGCCAAAAAATAAATGTTTGTGGCTGGAGAAGTTCCGGTTGACAGACCTGCCTCAGCTAGTAGCAATTGATTTGTGACATGATAGCAACAACATCGATCTATTTAAAGGGAAGGGTACTATGTTCTGAACAAGATGAATAGCAACACCTTATTTTTGTCTGAATTAAGGTTCTGCAGCTTCATTTAGATTGGAGAAGTAGAATTGGGCATCAGAAACAAACAACACTTCATATCAGACGTAATCAGACAGGTTTTAATGTGCGGGTTTGTACATATGCATATAAATGCAAATAAAGTTTGACAGTCTAACCGAGTGATGGCGAACCTATGGCACACATGCCACAGGTGGCACGCAGTGCCCTCTCTATGGTTATGTGAGTCTCCTAGTTCAGCTCCACCATGCATGTGTGCATGTCACTCACCAGTCAGCTGGTCGTCAGGTCTCTGCTGTGCATGTGCGGGTGTGGGGCACATGTGGGGGGAATACATGCATGTGGGGGGACACTGCTTTTGCACAGGGGCCACAGTGAGGCATGTGTGTGTGGGCCACACGTGCATGCATGGGGGGGCAGAGGCATATGTGGGGCTGCGAACACATGCACAGGGGGCAGGACACATGTGTGGGGACCATGCGCTCATTGCATTTTGAGGGTTTGGGCGCACTTTGGGCACTTGGTCTGGAAAAGTTTAACCATCACTGGTCTAAGCCTACTATTTTTCTTTCCTCCCAAAAACAATCTATTTCACTTACACATGGCTGCAGATCCAAGCCACCACTAGATTTTTTGGGCTCGATTGTGGTTATAAGTCAAGGACCACCTGTAACTGTTTCCTCGTCACTTAGAAACCTGCACTCTTGGTTGAGCATCATTTGAACAATCAGTTTCCTTCCATATCCCATTTTGAAGACAATAACTAAATGGAAGATTTGAGCAGCATGCTGGCTTAGTGGTAAAGACACTCACCTCCTACCTAGAAGGTTGAGAGTTCAATTTTAAGTAGCAGCAGATGTTTCTCTCGTAGGGCACAAAGAAAATAATTGTGCTGTAATCTTTGTGTGGAGTCAGGAAGGGCATCCGGCAAGTAAACACTCAGATCCATCCAGTCACCCTGAATTAAGGAATACTCTGAATTAAGGGGCTACAGAGTCATAAAAGGAACTTTTAACTAAATGGAAGGTTTATATGTGCTATCTAATGATGCACTCTTTTTTTTACATTTTTATCCTTTTCATTTAATTAGGCACTTGTCCAATGAAGAAATTGAAAGACTTCAGAAGTGTGTAGACAACATTTCTTTCTTACTTGGCCTAATATAATAATTGCTATAATACAAATAATGCAGATTTTAGAACAATTCTCATAGCCTGGCAAACAGAAAGCTCACAGAACATAAAAAACTATTATTGTCTTGGAACATTGCTTTAAAGTTGGTATTTAGACATGAACCAACTACTGAATTATATAATCTTAACAGAAACACAATTCCATGTAATTTTAAATGTATACAAACACTTTATCTCTCGGATGATCCTCAAACTATCATTAAATCCTAAAACAATTTAGCCCTCCCTTCAACTGTGCTAATATAATTAGGAAAGGCCAGAGAATTAGAGCTGCAGTTCTGTGTCGCAAATATTGGTCATCATTAGACAAGCTTTTAGACTTTTAGCCACTCTATTTTCATTTGGCTTATATCTTCATTATTGAAAAGGAAGGAAGCATAAGATACTCTGTGTAGGGCTTTGCGTAAGAGGTCAAATAAAGTGTCAAATTAAAATCTAGACTTTAAAAAGCTTTGGGTTGGATGATCAGTAAACAACAGGCATTCTTGTCAATAAAAAAAATCATAGCGAATCTCTCCTAGCCAAGATGGCTGGTGCTATGAAACATCTGCTATCTGGTTGTTTCTTACTAATTGACTTCTAAAGAAGAATAAATACCAGTTTCTTGCAACAAATTACACTTATAAAACCAGACATGTTTATTTGCTGTGATGTGAATCTTGTTGGAAACATAAAGTCACACTATGTGCATTTTGTTTAGAAGCCTCTGTATTTCAAGCCCTTGATCACAAGAAATGCGACAGGATCATTGAACATATAATGTGGTGCATATATAATATTCACCTATGCTCTAAAATCCATTAGCAGCCATTTAATGAGGCTGTAAGAGGGACAGAAGGAAGCATGCTGTGAGGGTTTCAAGGCTGATGTCAGCCATTTGAGGTTAGGCCAGGTCAAGAAAATGGATTCTACCACAAACCTATAAAGCCCTACATGGCATCGGACCTGGGTACCTGAGAGACTGCCTCCTGCCGATTACCTCCCTCAGACCGATTAGATCTCACAGGTTAGGTCTCCTCCAGATTCCATCTGCCAGCCAATGTCGGCTGGCGACTCCCCGGGGGAGAGCCTTCTCTGTTGCAGCTCCAGCCCTCTGGAATGACCTCCCTGTGGAGATCCGGACCCTTACTACCCTCCCGGCCTTCCGCAAAGTCACCAAGTCCTGGCTGCTCCAGCAGGCCGGGGGGCTTGTGAAACATCCAGCCCCACGGAAATTGTGAATGTTGCATTTTTAAAGTGTTGTCTTTGCCTATTTATCCCCCTTCCCTTGTCTATTGTGAGCCGCCCGGAGTCCTTCGGGAGTGGGCGGCATACAAGACAAATAAACTAAACTAAACTAAACTAAATGTTGACACTCTGTATTATAGGCTATAGTAACAGAATCTTGAAAACCTGATGCTTATTATCTCTCTTGTACCAAAGAGAGTCAAGGCAGAGTCTCTTTAAGCTCATATCTATTGTAATATAACTGTCAATCCTGAAGCTAGCCTGACCAAAGCCATTTTGAGGCTTCAGTGTTGCCACACTGGAGCTGAGGGATAGGAAAGGGAGAATAGAGATAGTTGGGGTTTTGTAGCCAAAACAAAATACTTTCTCTTGGGAACCAAGGACATTCCCACAGGTGGCTGGAGAGAGGAGGTTTGAGTTACCAGGCAACCAGATGACACCTTGATTGGGCCATGTGACTGTTGGGGGGGAGGAGAAAAACATTTACTTTTAATTAGGTGAAAACCGCGGGAACATTCAGAGTCACTTTTCACCAGCCTGTGCCAATACGATATGTCCAATAAAACTATTCTCTGCCTCAGAGTTCTGTTTGCTATGGGTGTATAACTGGGAACCCTGACAATAACTCTTCTTGAGTTTGGTTCATATGTGCTAACAGCCATTGCATTTCTTCTAATTTGTGTGGTTTTCCACAGTATGTTCTGTACTTCTTGTTCCTCCCTCCCCAATTCACACAAATAATGTGTTAAAGGAATAATTCTGATCAAGCATTTTACTTGGTTATATTTTTGTTTTTTGTAGAAATTCTAAAACATGGTTCCAATTTTTTTTTTAAAAAAGATTCTAGTGTTTGCACTATATTCTCATATCCTCTCTGATATCCGAGAGTCTTAAAAATGCATACCAGGCTCATAAAAATGTCTTTATATCTTTAATATTTATTTATATCTTTCTTTAAAATATTATCTCAGATATTATATTTACCCCCTTTATGACATGCAGTGTACTCTCCTATGTGTATGCTATATACAGAGAAATAAAACACCAGTACTAATAACTTTCAAAAATATTGTAATTATTACATTTAATGGGATTAATTGTGGCTGATAGTATCATCTATACAGAAGAATTCACTTTAGAAGGATATATATATTACAAATTTATTATTATATGGTTTTCCAGAATGTATGCGTTCCATGAAAATGCATCCATGAAATGCCAGAATTAGAAGTGCAACGTTACCAGCTGTCTCTTAACTTAAAAAGAAAAACCCACATAGTTGTCTATGTGCAATCTTTCAAGTATAAGGAATGAATGCAGTTGAGATTTCTTTTGTCCAACCTCTACATAATTTGCACTTTTTAGCTTATTCTAGGGGAAGAAAAAGTTCTAAACACTTTGCAGGTGTTCCTTTGAAAAAAGGTAGACATGTGCCGGCACCACAAACATATTATTTTTCTTAAAAGTTCTTATTACCGCCTTGCTTCTTTTTAATGTCTTTTGACCACACTGGGGAAATAATGTTTACAGTTAATATTACAGCCGGTGGGCAATGGAGCACCTGATCCATCTAGACTTTGTTGTAATTAGCCTTTGGGAATATTCGGTCATCAGCTCAAGTCAACCAGTTCCATTAGCTTCTTAGTTCATGAGGGTGACTGAAGTTCCCATGAGAGCTTGTGGTGTTTAAAGAGAAATGATTTGAGTATCTTGATCACCTTCGAATGCAGGTGAAACATGTCACTCAATTCTAGACTAGAAAAAACATAATCTTTTTTTTTTTAAATGTAGAAGGTAGCTTAAGAGGATAATTACTAAATTCGTGTCAGGCAACTATAACCTTTCCAAGTTCAGAATACCTTTAAACCTTGAATTGTCCAAACTGGATGCTTTCTTTCTTCATTGAGATCACTTGAATTTTCTTTCATTTCGCTCTTATAATTTAAAAGTTTAAAAGTCACAAAGACATTTAAGACTCTACAAGAAATACAGAATGTGCCGTAAATCACAAGGGTTATATACTATATATGTGTGAAATATTCTCCTCTTGAAATTCCAACTTTGAAGTAGCTGCAGGTAGTCCTCGTCTTACAACACGTCATTTAGTGATTGTTCAAAGTGACAACAGCACTGAAAAAATGTGACTTGTGACTATTTTTCAGTTGCGACCTTTCTAGCATCCCCATGATCATGGGATCAAAATTCAGATGCTTGGTAACTAGATCAGATTGATGACTGTTGCTGGGTCCCAAGGTCATGTGATCACCTTTTGCAACCTTCTCAGAAGCAAAATCAATGGGGAAGCCAGATTCACTTAACAACCGTGTTACTAAATTTATCAACTGCAGTGATTCACTTAACAACTGTGGCAAGAAAGAGTGTCAAATGGGGCAAAACTCACTTAACAACAGAAATCTTGGGCTCAGTTGTGGTTGCAAATCAAGGTATTTACACACAGGAAACTTGAGGGGAAAAGACAATGTATTATCAAAGTTTGGGTTTGAGGAACAAATATGTAATTCCTCATCTCACACAAACTTTGAACTTAACACTGATTGCAAGTAGCATCATTTCAAGTGTTCTAACTCTTGGAGTATTATAATTGGACTATAGTGTAGTTTGCTTTTGCACTAGTTTTTACTGCTTGAGTGGAGGGTTGAACTAGATGACCTACAAGGTCCCTTCCAACTCTGTTAATCTGTTAAAGGTGGCTGTTGATCTTTGAGAAATAATTAAAAGTGAAAATATACTATCACAACCTCTGGAGGCATATTCTTCCACTGATTAATTGTTCTTACTGTCATGAAATTTCTCCTCAGTTCTAAGTTGCTTCTCTCCTTGATTAGTTTCCACCCATTGGTTCTTGTTCTACACTCAGGTGCCTTGGAGAATAGTTTGACTCCCTCTTCTTTGTGGCAACCCCTGAGATATTGGAACACTGCTGTCATGTCTCCCCTAGTCCTTCTTTTCATTAAACTAGACATACCCAGTTCCTGCAACCGTTCTTCATATGTTTTGGCCTCCAGTCCCCTAATCATCTTTGTTGCTCTTCTCTGCACTCTTTCTAGAGTCTCCACATCTTTTCTACATCATGGCGACCAAAATTGGATGCACTATTCCAAGTGTGGCCTTACCAAGGCATTATAAAGTGGTATTAACACTTCATGTGATCTTGATTCTATCCCTCTGTTTATGTAGCCTACAACTGTGTTGGCTTTTTTGGCAGCTGCTGCACACTGCTGCCTCATATTTAATTCCTCTCATGAACATTTAGGAGCATGGTGGTTTGGGGGTTTTTTTTTACAGGCAGCAGTCACCTCTGCAAGCAAGATTGTTTTTTATTTTGACTTGCCAAGTAGATAGGAAAAAAAGGAGGGGAGCACATGCTGAATTTGTTGTTTGAAACTGCTAGAAAGTGAGCAGAGTATCAACAGAAAAATTCAATAAGAGGTGTTTGTTTTTTTTAAAGGAAAACATTAAAACATTATGTCCACCTACATGGCTTGTTTATCTACAGATTGGGAGAGGTGTTAAATGAAAGGAATTTTAAAGTACTTATCTTTTTGCCCTGTTAATATGTTGTCTCAGTGCCTTGGGGTTATTTAAAAATGGAAAAGGTTGTGCTGAAGTTAGGGAGAGTTCCAATAATTGATTCTAATAAAAACTTTTCAGCTAGTGAGAGATAAGCAGTACTACTATAGCTTCCTAAGAGGGATTTATTTTATTATTTTCTAACTGTTTTAAAAATTAATCCTTTGAGGGATGGACCAACCACATGGATTGCAATTCCATCTAGCAGTAGCAAATCTGGTACTGATTTTGTTCCAAAATGGCCTTCTTTCATTTGACCAGGATACTAAAATGTTTTGAGCTTTGTTCCATTCAAATGCAGGATATTTCAGTTGTTCTAGTCATTTCAACATTTTCCCCCACATCAATACACTTCATTATAGGAAAACTGCCTAAGTTAAAAGAAACTGAAGTAGATACACTTTCTGTTTTATTGAAAGAGTTATTTATTTTTGCACACTCATAGCCCCAAGGCTAATGATGCTAAAGGATACCTTTCCAAACACTTGTGTGGGTGTTATTTCATAGAATAACAGCTTCTTTCTAATCAATGATATTTTTTTTACCATGTCCTGAATGAAGAAAATTTGAAAATTGAATTTGGTTCTAAATTAATAAACCACTCTGAGAAACACAGCTCTCTAATTTCCAGAGATAGAAGAATATGCTTGAACTTTGGCATAAAAACAGTGTAATACTATGAGAATTTTTTTTCCTCTTCCCTCCAGTCATGTCCGATTCTTGGAGACTGCCTTCCCAATTCCCTGAGGTTTTCTTGGCAAGGTTTTTCAATTTTTTACTCTGTAAATAGTATCTTGAAACAGGGGTCATTTGTAAATTGCCCAACTTATGGAGAAAGGAAAGAGAACATCTGTTTTGAATACCTTTGAAGTTCTAAATCTGGAAATTATATTGCCCAATTTGTAGATATTTATTCTAATTAATTTTATGAGTTAAAGCTCAGCTGGGCATTTAATGGCCTGCAGGAGACAGCTGGCCCATTGGCTGTTCCAGTCCAGCCACTGACAGAGAAGGGCAGGAAGTCATCAGCAGCCGGAAGTGGGGCATCAGTGGCGGGGGCAGGGTGGCATTAATGGGAGTAGTGCAGAGGTGGTATTCAGCTGGTTCTCTCTGGGTCAGGTGAACTGGTAGAGGTGGCTGTGAGAGGCTCCGCCCACCTGCCCCAATGTAATGCGCAAGCACTCATGTGCAGAAGATAGTGCGCATGCACAGCAGAGGTGGGTTGCTTCCAATTCGGCCTGGATTGGCCGAACCGGTAGTAGCGGTGGCAGGAGGCTCTGTCCCCCCACCTGGACGCTTCTGTGCATGCACAGAAGTGTCGCACATGAGCACGTGTAGGATACCCAAATCGATAATTAAAAGATTGGCAATCCACCTCTGATGCGCAGAAGTGCACTCACATTTGCGAACTGGTAGGGAAAGTAAGTGAATCCCACTGCTGGAGTGGTGGTGGGGGGGGGCAATAGCAGGGTGCCAGGGCAGCAGTCCTGCACAACAGTCCCAGAGTTATGATGACTTTGGTTCCCACAGAAAACCTTTTTATTGTGACTCTTCTACTTCCGCCCTCACCTGCTTTCTCAGACTTTGTGGCAATTGTGAGGCAGGACAAGGTGGGTTCAGTCAGGTTCACTTCAGAGTTGACACCCAGTTTGTCATGTGGCCTCTTGGGAAAATTAATTGCCCACCCCTCCATTAAAGAATTGTCAGGTTTACTTTTACAAAGAAAGTGCATACACCCATCCTTTAGATAGCCTTAAATTATTAATTTAGGGAAGATCATTGAAAAATTAATTTGACCACTGCTTGATTAAAATGAAGTTTTTTGCTCAGATTAAATATTTAAAAAGTTAGCAGCTTTTATTGAGAATAAGTTCTGAAATGAGTTCCATAGGCAAGAAATTAATTATATACAGTCTAATAAACGGCCAAGGGTTCAGTTTAAGGTTTCAAAAAAATCAAGGTGGCTGAGCAGTTCTGAATTTCAGATTGTGCCAGCTGTCTAACGTGGATTTCAGAATGGTTTGCATTTCTTATGGTTCCATCACTTCTATGGAAGTGGCAAGTCTTCCAGAGGGATTACATAGTTGCTCCATTACTATATTCTCGGCAAATCTAATATGGCTTTCTTCACTGCAAAGGTACAGTGGGGAATAGTCTTAGTCTTACTTTCAAGGAAATATTAGAGGCTCCTCAGAACAAAGGCAGAATAGTAAACATTGAACGTTGCCAGAATAGGAAAGATCCATGTAATTTTCCCAAGGCGTAATAATTCTTTCAATCATTTGGCGCGCAGGTGACTTTCTAGAAAGCTGGTGAGCATAGAAGAGATGGGCCAGTTATATTACCATGTTTTATGAGGAAGTTTGAAGGTGGTAATTATTACAGAAGGTGTAGGAGAAACAAGCTTCTTTCATCTTTAAATTCTCTACATTAGGAATAGTAGACAACAGGAGACAAAAAAAAACTTTGTTTGAACATCCTGTGTGATCACTTAAGATATTGATGTACAAAACAATGTCTTCAAGATGACTCTTTCTTTCTCCTCAGAATTAAACTCTTTGTTGTTTCTTCAAACATTCCCCCACTGAAGTTAGGTATATGTATGTCTAGGTATAGATCAGAGGTGGGTTCCTACCAGTTTGTACCTATTCGGTAGAACCGGTTCGTCAAATCTACCGAATCAGTTAGAAGAGGTTCCACCAGTTGACCCGGAAAGCAGGCCACACCTACAGAAGAGGTTCCAAAATTTTTTGAAACCCATCACTGGTGTGTGTGTAATGTCCCGCAGTTATCTATCTACGCATTAATAATAATCTAGTAATATTTCCTTATACATTTTAGGGACCTTTCCTTACATAATTGGTGTTTTCTTTCATACTTTTGGATTTCTAATTTCTGTTTCCGTTAGTTGGCAATTGCTAAAACCAATCCCACATGAAAAAGTATTCAAAGACTTCTTGATTTTAATTGTCAATTTATTTATTCCTGCACGTTGTAATATTTATTCATTTACATATCTCTGTTTTTCCACTGTTGTGCAAACACAATTCCAGCAGCTGCTAACATGTGTAAAATTAAATATATATATTATACTCCCTTTCAAATAGCCAACAAAATATTTCTGGTTTTAATTGCATATCTTGCCTTACGATTGCTTCTAACCACTAACTTCTGAATAGCTACTTGGACCAACCTAAGTACTAATTCATAATTTCATATCCGGTCACATGGGTGGCAAGCCACTCCCATCCAGTCACATGGGCAGCAAGCCACTCCCATCCAGTCACATGGGTGGCAAACCACTCCTACAAAGGAGGCCACACCCATAGAGTAGGTTCCAACAATTTTTGAAACCCACCACTGGTATAGATCCTATACACACGACTGGAGAATCTCTAGATATACTGGGGCACAATTACCAGAATTCTTAGTCAACATGGAAAAGGTTGATAAGGGAAATCCAGTCATGGTGATTATGTGAATTTATTTTTAACTTGTTGGAATAATGCCATCTTTCTTGCCTTAGAAATTACATGCTTGCAAGTAGTATTAAGAGCTATTGTTTTTCTGCTTGGATTCCTCCATTTAGTGTGATTCATCAGGCTTTGTTGAACAAGATATGTGCTGTAAAGGCTTGTTTGAACTACAAGTTCCTTTCCTTGTTCTTTTTGCTTTGATTGTTAAAATGGCAAGATGTCTCAGAAGGACAGGCCACCTAAGGACTTGTCTCAGTAGGTAGGGGCTTTTGGGGGCAAATAATATTTGGTTGAAGGCAGAGAGGTAAGGGGAAAATTGGAGGGGGGGAATAGAGGACAGTCATTGGAAAAATAAACATGGTAAAACAAGAGACATTCCTACAATGCAGCATTGAGGTATAAATCCTGGGGCAGAACTCAGATGCTGACACTGACTTTGAAGAAAAGGCTCCGGTAAACCTGTAGAATGTCAACCTCAGGGGACACAAAACCAAGAATCACCTGAGGCTAATCAAACACTGGCATTACCTGAGGAGCTGCATGTCAGATGGTAATAATGGCGAGCCACCCAGCCACCCAGCCCCCAGAAACTAGAACAAAGAGCAAAGGCTCCTTGCCAAGCAAAGGAATAAATCCTTCAATCAAAGACAGTTGGCTGCAGTCTGATTTAAGAAGGAATCCTGATCCACAATTCTTTCTTGGCATCAACTGATACCCAACATTTGTGTGATGTTGATGTGGATTAGGCTCATGCAATTTTGACCACTGGATTGTCTGACAACTCTGACATGGCTCTTGAAACTTGATTGGGATTTTGAAACTGCTAGTTTCCATAGCAACTACTTGAGATCCTAAGTAGATGCCATATAGGGATGATACAGGGATAACTAAATTACAATGACTCATTTGTTTTTTAATGAGCAAATTTTCCAAGCTGGACTGAGTATGCTAATATCTCAATGAAGGATATGTGTAGGAGATGACCAGACTGAGCTCAAGGGATGGGTCAAATGCATCATCAGTCTTGAATCCCTTCGCTCCCACAATTCCATTGACTCTTATCTACCGCTAATGTGCTTTGTCCATTAGTAGTTCAGATTCTTGTAGAGAGCATAAGCTTGCAATAAACCTTTATATTCATTTGAACTTTGTGGACTTCCTAATTTTCCCATTCTTGGCAATTTGTTTATTATGAAAGTATCTCAGATTACATCTGCCCCTCATTTTCTTTAAAATCCACATTATTAATTAGAGATCACTAAATTTCTATCAGATCTCTCTTTTGCCTAAGATAAAACTTTATGTTAGCATCACAATTCCAGTAATAAATGGAAGGATGTATGTATCATTTTTGGAATCAAATGGCTGAGCAAAGTTGTTATATCCGTAATTGAATTCACACTTGCTTCAAAATAAGTGTCAAATATTGAACCAAACACATTCCTTTTGCGGTTAATTTTTTGGAGAGTAATATTCAAAATGACCCTGTCTGTGATCTTATTTGGAATTTTGAATTAAAAATGGCAGCATTTTAAGTGAGGTGTCTTTTCTTCCAGGGATCTTTTAGAAAAAGTAATTGCAATTACCAACCAGAGTTCTGAAGGGTAGAAACAATTGATGAACTGTGAATCACAATTGAAGAATGATAGCTAAGGAAAGGCTGAGACAGGCTCATAGGAAAGAAGAAATGGGGCATGTTGCTCCCAGAGTTGCCTCAAACTGTAAGAAGGATGGCCAATAAACTTAATAATAATTACATTGGCATCCTTCAGTCTCAAAAGAGTATGACATCGTGCTCTGGAAAGAGGCCATAACGCAGCATCTGGTGTGGCTATAAAGTTCAATTCGGGAGTGGTAATCCTTTCCACACTGAGGGCAGATACATTCTATCCCCTGCCCAGCCCCCAGTTTTCTCTGGTTCCGGGACTGCCTCTTTGCCTCAGCCTGCCAAACAAGTGTCTCTTCAAATTGGAGAAGGCTATGCTATGTCTTTAGCCTCCAAGCTGAACGATCAGAGAATGATAAGAGAATATGAACAATCATAATATTATTAATAATATTATTATTAATAATAATAATGTATCTCATATTTAATCTTCCCTATTTCATATATTTTTCCAAACTAAAGGAGAACTTGAGGCCCCAGAATCCAACTTTGGGAAAATTTGGGGCAGCCACTGGTGTTTCCTTGATTTGTGATTTTAAACGGGATAAAAATATCATTGGAAAATAGTTGCAATAAACTACGGTTAATGTCTATGGAGATTCTCAGACATCCAGGTCATGGGTGTCCCAAACCTTTGCAACAAACTATGATTAAGTCACCATCAAGAATAATGTGTGCTGGAAAATATTAAGTCTAAAACTAAGGTGACATTTTGGTTCTTCTCAAGCTGACCTAAAGTCATGCCAATTTGTCTCTCAATTCCTTCCCTTACCCATTTCTATTTTTAGCACTGCATTCTGGGTATGGCTTTAATTTTTTTCTAGATTATCTGTTAGAAATAAATCACAAATTGAATTTACCCAGTTAAGAAGAACTGCTTGACACAGTGAAAGGCCGCAGCAAAGGCTAAAGATATAACAGAATTTAAGGAGTGTTGATGGATGTTGGAAACTTAAAGTCTAGCATTGCTTCCTGGCTGAACCAAAGTGATCTGATCAGATCAATAAATCAAAAATAATGTTTTGTTGTTCCAGTAGCTTTGTGATTATCCATTTCTACCCTTTGATGAATGCAGAACTATCAGTAAAAGGAGCTCCTTGTGAAAGTAGGCTCAGTTCTTGCTTTAAGCCTCCTTTGTGAGAAACATCATGTTGTGTAATTTTAAATGCCACTATTTTTCTATGGTTCTACATTTCAATACAAGCTTCACTGACGGCTACATGAGACCATGAAATAAATTATATGGAAGACTAAAACTTTTACTAATGTGGACTACAGTTACAAGTAGGATTGTGCATTTTTCTCCTCTCCCTCTTGTACTAAAGTTAATGAAGGGTGGGGTTCTGAGATGTTTTTGCATACATCTCCTTCTGCAGGGTTTGGGTTTAAGCCATGTTTTCCTCCTTGTTGTTTTGATAATGTAGCTCTCCTGTCTCCAAAGTTTAGAAGGGACCTTTGAGGTTTTATAGTCCAACTCCCTGCAAGAATCCTCATAACATTCTGCAAAAATGCCTATTGTATGTGACAGTGATGGCTAACCTTTTTGTCATCATGTGCCAAAGCCCATAATGCACTGCATGCCCGCCCCCCTGCATGCCCCCTGCACATGCATGTGTGACCCCCCCCATGTGCACCCCACCTCCCACACACGTGTGTGTGTGACCCCCATGCTCCCCCGTCCATCACATATGTGCTCCATCCCCACTCCATCCCCATTTTGACTTCCAGGTTGGTGCAAGAGGCTTTCCAGACCCCAAACAGGGCACAGAGGAGCTTCACACTCCCCCATGTCCAGTTTTGGGCCTGGAAGGCCCCCTGCACCAACCTGGAAGACATAACAGACAAGAGGGGGTGCATGGGGGCCCTTCCCCTGGTGCCCTGTTTTGGACCTGGAAAGCCTCTTGCACCAACCTGGAAGTCAAAATGGGGAGTGGGGGTGCCATGCAAGGCCCCAAAATGCAATGTGAACCCTCTCTGATGCATGCGCCTTACCCCACACATATGCACACATATGTTCCCTGCATGTGTGCCCCAAAGGGACCTGAAGACCAGCTGGCCTGTGGGAGGCTCACACACATGCACGGTGGAGCTGGGCTGGGGCAATAGCTGGCATGTGTGCAGAGAGTTTCACCATCATGGGAATATGACATTGGTTATCATCTAATAAAAATGTTTTCAGAAGGATATGGGTCATATGACATATAGGCACATATGACTATAAAATATGAGATGCTATGTGCCTTAAGTCTACTGTTTCATCATTCTTTATACATTGATTGGAAAGTCTTGGCTAGGCAAACCAAATACAGAATGAACTCATACCTATTCAAAGAAAAGATCAGGACTTTCCACTCTTTGGGAAGTAGAAGCTTTGTGGAAAATTTACAATCTTGTTTGAGGCTCTGTAGCAATGGTGGGTTGCAGGCAGTATGCCCCAGTACGGGTGTACCGGTGCCTGCACGGAGCACCGGGTACCGTTCCGGTATGGTGCTCCGGAGGGGCTGCCTACACGCCCAAGCTCCTTACCTGTATTTGAGTTCTTTTCTGCTTCAACGCATGGAGCGCACGGCACCTACGTAACGCTCCACTGAGCAGCTGGAGCCTCACGGAGGCTCGCGGAGGCATCGCAAGAGGTAAGTACACATGTGTGCACTATGCGTGTGTGCACGCACGCTGCGCACATTCATGTGGTGCATGCCGGGCCTCGCTGCAACGGGATCCAGGACCCACCACTGTTCTGCAGATCTAAGAAGCAGATTAGGCTTTCCTGACAAATTGCTGTTTCGAAATCCAATTTATTTTTATTAAAATTCTAGCTGGTGTCAAGACACTCTAAAGTTTTAAAAGGAAAAAAAAAATATTTTCCAAATATTGAACTTAGGTAGTTCAAAGCAAGGAAAGTGTTTTACGCAATGTATTTTGCAGATGGAAAATATCAATATTTGTTTTCATTTAGACAGATCGATAGATAATGTAATCTGTTTGTATATATGGATATAAATATGTTATACTTCATCAACTCTTGCAATTAAAGCCTGGTCAAAACTAGTAACTAAGAGTGTGGACAAAAAGAGGGGAAGGGAAACACAATAATAAAATCCCTCATGGCATCTGACTCCTATCATCAACAAATTATTTATTGAATATTCCAGACAATTGTGATACTTTTGACTCATGTTATTAAGTTTGTGGCTCTTTTTGATTGTAAATCTAGACTAGTCTCATAGAGCCATTTGACTGTGGGTTCCATTTCTCCTGTTTAAATCTTTCTCTTGTTGTGGCCCCCTTTTTTAGAAGATGGATAGTTGTTCTAAATTTTAGAATCTAAAACAAAGAGGGAATTATTTTCTCTCTCCATTAACTGTTTGCTTTCATTGCTGCTAACCTCTTTGTTTTATTTATTTATTTGTTAAATTTATATGTGACCCATCTTGGGATTCAAGGCTACCTAATTACCAGTTCTCCATTTTATAGGCATTTGAAATTGACATTTTGCAACATTGTTCCACCATTAATTATAAATGATATATTTTTAAAGATGAAAACAACCCCAGATCGTTTACATTGCTTTAATTTATGCCATTTTAGTACAAAGCAATGGGGGATAACTTGCATTTCCAACAAAGTTTCCATTCATTGGCAGCCAGAATAAATGGATTTTTTTAAAAAACACGGTTAAGCATGAAAATTCTGGGGAACAAATGGCAAACTGCAGATGGCTCTTCTACAAACAGCCACCAACTGCCTGAGAATGAAGAGCAGTTATATGCACAAAAATGGAAAGACACATCAATTCCTACCATGGATGAATGGTTGCAGAAGTTGATGGCGTTGGCTGAAATGGCAAAATTGACTACTTTGATTAAAGAAAAGAACATACCGCAAGTACTTTTCTAATTACTTTTGTTTCTACGCGGAAACTCTGACTTTGGACTTTACAGGTTAGACTGATATATCTTTACAGAAAAGACGTGTTCATACTATTATGGAAAAGCAAAAAGTTGTGATTTGAGTTAATGCCTTGTTATACTGTAACAGAGAGAGTCAGAGGTCAATGCTTCTTTTTCTTTCCCTATTTTTCTTCACTTCTCTTCCTCCCACCCCCATTGCTTTTCTATTTACTTTTGTATTTTACAGTGTGTGTGAGAGAGAGAGAGAGAGAGAGAGAGAGGGAGGGAGGGAGGGAGGGAGGGAGGGAGAGAGAGAGAGAGAGAGAGAGAGAGGGAGAGAGAGAGAGAAATACCACTCACTCATCACAAAATCTCCAGAACCGTAAATCCTACAAATTTGAAATTTCGCATTTATGTTCCTCTTGGCTTCTAGGTATTCGCTAAGAAAGGATTTTTCGGAATGACCATCAGATCATTAGCATTTCTTATACAGAAATTAACACACTCTGATGCTAAGGAGTTCTACTCCCCCTCCCCCCTGAAAATAACTCTGTTCCAACTGTCAGTTGCCTTATATTAACATGCTCAGATGCTAAAGAGTTAGACATTCTGCTCTCCCTCCCTACCTGAAAAGAACTCTGTTCCAAATGCCACTTGCCTCACATTCCATTATCTCAGTTCAAACTGGCAGACATTCCACTCCTTCACTCAGGAGCAGTCTAGGGCTTTTTACAGTACTAAACGTCGGTACCTCACCAAAATGTATATCCCTTCCACCTATGGAACTGCTTCTGGACTCAAGGTGGCGAGAGCGATATTCCCTTATGTGTTTCAACCACCAACCACCAATGAGCCAATGGATTGTGAACTGAATTTCTCCTGCATAGCCTGATCACATAGTTTTGTCGTGCAGCACAGGTATCCAGCTAGTACTCAGTAAAAATATTAAACTCAGAGAATGAAGAGTGGTTGAGTAGGCCAACTTTTTGTATGTTATTTCCAGGCAGGAGAGGACTTGAGATCAGCCACAATTATTTCAGAGAATTGCTCCCCATGAGGAAACCACAAGATTGTTGACTCTAGCAGTTTCAAACCTCTAGGAGTCAAGGCAATAACCATCTTACTCAATTTACAATCATCACCTTACAAAAGGCACCAGGATCACATACGGGACTTTCTTTTCTAATCACTTTTGGAAATTGCTTGATAACTGCTTTTCAGCTATTAGGAATCTTTGGATGGACATGTTTTATAGCACTTGGTGAGTTTCCCTTCAATCCTTAGTGCAATTAGTTTTAAATACATGTTTAAGGGTCTTTCAAAAATCTGGAATAAACAGCAAAAAATATGATTAAAATTTTGATTTTGGATGGGCTAAGGATCTAGATAAATTTGTAAAGAAATTGTAATTAATTATAGGAAACATTCCTGTCAAAAAATGCTTTTATTTTGAATTCTTTTTTTAAAAAAAATGCTAGAATGGGACTTTGAAGGTTGGACACTAGAGGGAACTAGAAGAAACTCATGGTTAAAAGAACACTTAAATTTTGCTAGCAATACAGAATGGAGCAGACTATTTTAATTTGGACATATTGAAGAAGATTTTTGAACAATGGACCCAGAAGCTAATTTTAAGAGTGTCCATCTGTATAGATAGACTATGCTTAAAAGATTTTATGGAAGAGAAACAAGTTTTATTGTCAAGAATGAAACTGATCTGAAAGTTCATTTAAAATGACAAGCTAAAAGAATAATATGGACACACAAAAGAAACTGGCTGATGTCTTAATGATTAAAAGGCAAATACAAATAACAAACTAAGATAGTGGCCTGAATAATTTACTAAATTGGATTTACAAAAGATGCTTGGTAAAGCTTTGAATTTGGCTGCAGGCTCTCCTACTTAAAGAAAAAAATATTCTGAATGTCCATTTGTCCAACGATACAGACTAAAAAATTTTAAAGCCATAGAAATTCTAAAAAGAAACAAGAAACTGTCCTCTTCAAAAAGCTTGGTGTTGCTATGCATCTCACCATACTTTTAAAGTATTAAAATGATTTGAAAGTCTTTTGATCATTCCACTTTCCAAATAACTTCATTCAACCCCTGTCCACCTTCCCCACATTTTTCCCCATATCAAAGAACAGAAGATGATTTTTTTCCCCTGATGGTATCCTTCAGTCTTGGCATTAACTGAAAACAAAACATAAAATATTCTCCCAACATGATTCTAGGCATATTGCCTCTGCATGTAACAAGGGGTATCCTTAGTAAGATGTGGCTTGGAAAACCTTATGTCTCTGTGTTGTAATCAGTCATAGGCACTGTTCCTTCTAAGGTGCGTGGCTGAGCGGCCACATGGCCGCGCATGTGGCAAGAAAACCCCGCGCAGCAGTTTCTAACTGCCGCGCAGGGGCCTCACAAAATCTAGGGTCAGTCGCCCCCGTGTTCAGCAAAGCAAGCCCGGGGAGGTCCTTTGTGGGCGGCCAATCCTAGCCACTTGCGCCCGGCGCTGCGGCTGAAATAAACCCCCAAAGCCCCTGCCACCACTGGAATATCTGCCTCCTTCTCCTCCTCCTCCTCCTCCTCCTCCTCCTCCTCCTCCAACAGCACTGCCGGATTTGCTGCCCGACGCTGCAGCTGAGGTGAAGCCGCCAAAGCTCCCGCCAGCACCCCTGCCCAGCTGAGGTGTTCTGAGCGGAGGGGGAGGCACCACTGCCGCTGCCATGGGCAGGGGTGCCAACGGGAGCTTTGGTGGCTTCACCTCAGCTGTAGCGCTGGGCAGCAAATGTGGTGGTGCTGTTGGAGGAGGAGGCAGCAGCAGCAGTTATTCTGGTGGGGGGGCTCATTGGCATCTTCAGCGGCAGCCCTGCCCTCTGTGAAAAAACCGAAGATGGAGCAGATCCACAAAGATGACATTGCCGCAACATGACTGGAGGAGGAATTCTGGGAGTTGAAGTCCACAAGTCTTAAAGCTGTCAGGTTTGAAGCCCCCTGAGGTTTTTTTCCTAAAGGGTTATGGGTGCAAGGATCTTGTAATTTGACAGCTTTAACACTTGCATGCTTCAATGCCAGAGTTTCTGAGCCAACATGACTGGAGGAGGAATTCTGGGAGTTGAAGTCCACAAGTCTTAAAGCTGTCAGGTTTGAAGACCCCTGGGTTTTTTTTCTAAAGGGTTAGGGGTGCAATGATGTTGTAACAACAGCTTTAAGATTTGCATGCTTCAAATGCCAGACTTTCTGAGCCAACATTTTGGTTGCTAAGCAGGAGCGTTGTTAAGTGATACTGATATTATATAACACTTTTAATTAAGCGGGTATCTTGAATAAACATAACTGAGTTTCAAATAATACTGATTTCGTTGTTGTCTTAGGTGACATCTGTGAAAAAAATTCAGGTGTTCAGGCATGAAAATGTGCCATTCAAACACTATACTTTTCTGCTCACACTGAAAAAAAATTAGAGGGAACATTGGTCATAGGCAACATGTCCTCCTCTCATTACTGAATCCCCATCAGCCTCAAGATAGTTCAGTGGGACCTCAGGTGCCGACCTTAATCCATTCCAGGATTTAGTTGTGACCAGAAGCAAGACTGACTACGTATGCGCGCACAAAAAATGGAGTGGAAGGGGAAATGGCCATGGCAGGGGAAATCGTTGTGGCTGTGTTTATTTGGCACCTGAGGATGTGTTCATGAACTGAGTGTAACATTTAGCAGATTTTTCAGTCAGCACCTGAATTGTTCATGCTCTGAGCCATTCGAGACCCGAGGTACCACTGTATATTAACTTTATTGAATACACATAGTTATTACAGAGTTGATATCAAGCTAACATAGAAAGGTACTTTGAACAAGCAATATCAACTAATGTGTAATCCTGGCAACTGAATTCTCCTTATATTTCCCTCATACTTGCCCAATTACACTATAAGTGCTGTATTTTGCATTTATTAGGGTTCAATAATTTATTTAATCAAATAATTAAACACACACCCACTAGATAATAAATAGATAGATGATAGATAGATATATAGATATATAGAGATAGAGAGATAGAGATATATAGAGATAGAGAGATAGACAGATAGAGAGATAGATAGATAAGAGAGGGGAGAGATAATCTAGCATTGCACTGTATTCGGTATCTTCAACCATACTGTGGAAAGTATAAGTAGTTATTTAACAATACTTGACTTGACAATTGACCAAATATTGTGTCAATAATATGACAGGAATATTGTATTATCTATATGTCCTTGTATATGCCAGAGCCATGTCTTGAATCTTTTCAATTTAAATGACTATTTGCTTTGTCACAGTTGTCAACACAATGGAAAAGTGTCATAAGGACTTCCCCAATGAGCAAAAGAAAGCAATGTTTCATCCCCAATTAACAGTTGGATTTTTGTCAGGTGGATTTCATTCATTACAGATCTGATTGATTCTGCCAATTGCTTCACTTGATCATTTAAGAATGACATTCTTTCATCTGCAAAGCTAATAAAATGTGAGAAAAGGTATAGCTATTGCGCTTGCTTTAAAAAAAAGCAATGCTGATTAGTATTTGAATCAGACACCGCTAAAAATATTGGGACCTGAGTTTTACTGGGGAATGTACATGTAAAACAGTAGTGTCAAACTCGATTTCATTGAGGGCCACATCAGGGTTGGGTTTGACCTCTGGGTTGAAGTCTGGGTTGAAGTCTGGGGTGGGTGTGGCCAGGGTAGTGGTCCAAGCGCTCTGCCAGCGAAAATGGGCTCCTAAGCTCTGTTTTTGGTTACCGCAGCCTCCTGCAACCCTTTGCCAGTGAAAATGGAGTTCGGGAGAGCTGCATGTAAAACATCACTGAAGAAGGCAAAGGCAAACCACTTTGGTACTCCTACCATGAAAATTACATGTCCATTAGGAAATCAATAGGAGGCATGCTGGATTTAAAGAAGACTTTATTGTTTGTATGACAATGCCATTCGCTTTGATCAAAATGGCAGCTAATAGAGGCTAGTGTTTTTTTTCCATTCTGGCTTTGCTTTGAAAATAGAAAACGTGTCAAAATATCCGGCTGTTTGTGCAATTCCTTTTTCAAAAGACTAGAAATCTTCCAGTTCTGAAGCATTGCCGTTTCAGATTTATTTAACTATATACAAAAGGAGAAACTGAGGTTAAAGATGATTTAGCTGTGATTGCTTTTAAAATTTTATATTTTGCTTCTTATCTAGCACAAAAGGTAATCATCTTTTTATGCTTTTTGGTTCTTATTGCTCACAGTCATTTTTGGATCATTGGTTTTTCAACAACCTGGTCTTATAACAATATTTAGTAAGCATCAGATATACAAAAGAAAGGTTCTATAATACTATTTTTTCAATTTTTATTTATTGTTGTGCCTTCAGGCTAGTGTTGATTCCCAGTGATTGCCTGGATTACTCCATGCAGTTTTCTTGCAAATATTTTCAGAAATGGGGCAATGTTGCCTATATTACAGCTCCAGGGGAAATAGAACTCACATTTTTCCAGTTTCTAGCCTGGTGCCTTAACTACTCAACCAAACCAACTCTCATTGCGTTTAGTTACTATATATCAAAAAGTGGTTCAATCAGAACATACAGATCAGTCAAAACTTTCTCAGACTAGTGATGAGTTGTTAATGACAACCTTTTGGTACTTTTTATGAAAAACAAAAACCAGCAACTTTGGGAATTTGCTGATTCGAATTAAATGGGATTATAAAAGGAATGTAAACTGTTGTGGCCCGGCAGGTGCCGTTAGAGCTGCCACCAGACTCCAACAGCGAGGGGCCCTATGAGTCGGCCCTGGAGGATGTGGAGGACCCTGGACAGGGTTCTGACTCTGAGCAGGGCACAGAGAGACTGGTTGGCCACCAGGTGGCGCCTGAGCCTTGGATCAGTGGGGAGGAGACAAGAGAGAGTGATCCAGAAACCAACTGTGAGTTGTTCCAGGATGCACGCTGTTGAAGGGCTACTCGGCATCAAGAACAACTACGTAATTACAGGAGGTAATTACGTTCAGCTGATGGTCATTAAGCTCCTCTCCCAGACTATAAAAGAGACTGCTTGTGCCACGCCCTTCTTGCAGAAGTCAACATTTGACTAAAGAGAAACAAACTTGGCAGGCTGGATTGCTGCCAGAGTTTGTTTGCATTGCTGCCAAGGTTTCCAAGACTTGCTGCCAAAGTCCTTATTGGTTTGTTTATTTGGCTTTCAGCCACCGAGAGTCTGGACTTGCTAATTAAAGGATATTCCATTTTACGCTTGTTTCGGCTTTCGTTACTGAATGGAGGAGGTGATCAGAATAGTAAACTATTCTTAATTTTAGAGTTGTGTGTATTTTTCATCAATATCTGTATCAAAAAAATAAGTAGAAAGCCATTTCTTTGTCTTTACTTTTTTCTTTGTTTGCACTTTTCTCGAGTATTTTGATTTCTTTTTTATTTTTCTTGCTTGTTTACATTTTAGTCATTTTTCAAAATTTTAGCAGAATATTTTCCAAAAAGAATTCTCAAATTTTCATTTACTAGAGAAAAAAAAATTCTTTTGGGAACTTTAATGCTTAAATTGTAGTCACACGAAAGTTCATGAGCCCCTTAAATGAGAGCATGTATGCTTTCTAATAAAGAAACCCACCACACATCAGGACTGGGTATCATTCCTTATTTAACTAACCTAACCCCTCTTAACTGTCCCCTCCTCTCCCCTGGGCAAAATCTGATATCTCTTAAAATTAGAAATGCAAGGGGAAAAGGTTGGTACTTGGCTCTCTACAATCAAGCAGTGGGAAAAAAAATGATTAAAAGCAGGTCAGGGAAAGTTTCATAACAGAAGTCTCTGGCACTTAAATGAAGTAAAGTTGATATCCATTTTTCATAGAGAGTGGTCTTACATAAGCATCCAGCTCTCTCTTCTTCCTGCTAATTCAATATATGTTTCTCATTATTGGGTAGCCACTCATGTCACTTACTGAGTTTTGGTTAATCTCAGATGTAGTGGGTGCCTTCTAAAAGGATACTGAACAGATTTCTGAAGCATTGGACTTGCAGTGATTCATTTGATGGCTAAGAGCAAGGGTGGCATACCTTAAATCCCACCTACTAAGGAGCAACAATCAAAGAAAATTACCAACCTCCTGTATAAGGCTGTGAGCTTCCTGAATGCATCTAGGTTGCTAGCATGTGAGCTAAACAGATCACTGCCTGAGCCTAGTAAGGCTCTTATGCTGTTAAGTCCACTCTACTTCCTCTTATCCCAGTAGCCATTCATCTTCCATTGAGATTCAAGAAATAACCTAAAGTCACCAAGTATTTATTATTCTGAGCCCTTTTCCTGTAAATGACAAGCAGAGGAGAAGTTCTGTGAATCATTAGCATGAAATTAAATCCATTTAGGCGATGAACTGTGACATGCAAAATCCAGTTATAGGCAGTTATATAAAATGACCAATGCGATCTCTGATCTCTGTGCTCTGGACTATTTCCACTCTTTTTTTCCTTCTTATTATCTTACTGAAGGGGACTGTGTCATTAATGAAGGAAAACTTTGGCTCATAATCAAGTCGTAAAAATGATACGGGCTTCATAAAAATGGTACAGCTATGAGGTGGCTATAGCTTATTAATTCTGCTTAACTGGAAAAATAAGAATTGGAAGTATCTATAGTAGTTTGTTACAATTGCACAATTCTGCATGTAAATAGTTTTCATGGCTAATTGACCTATGCAAAATAAAGCTTGCTCGCTAAAGCAATCTGGGCTGTGGGGACAATTTGATTCACTTCCCTGATAAATAATTTAGAACTTTCAATTACTTCAGGTTTGTTAACATTTTGCTGGCCAAGATTAAAACTGGAAGTAGAAGCCTACCGTGACCCGACAAAAGGGCAAACGTCAAAAGCGCGCCGACAAAACCGCGGCCCTAAAACCACGATGTCAAAAGCGCCCAGACAACAGCGCCCCGACAACAGCACGCCGACAGAAGCGTGATTTAAGTTAAGGTAAGGTTTAGGGTTAGGTTTAGGGTTAGGTTTAGGGTTAGGTTTAGGGTTAGGTTTAGGGTTATTTTTAGGGTTATGTTACAGCGCGCTTCTGTCGGCGCGCTGTTGTCAGCGCGCTTCAGCGCTCATTCGTCGGCGCTGTTTTGTCACCACGGTTTAGTCAGGCGCGCTTTTGTCGTTCGCGCATTTGTGGTGGAACCAAAGCCTACAGGCATGCAAAGATAAGTTTATTGCAAAAACAACAACAACAACAACAACCTACCCAAAACTGCTATTAATGAATTTCAGCAACTGCTAAAGTCAAATATCTGGCCTATTCATATTAAAATCTAGGTTTGAAATCTTACACCTACTTCCCCAGTTTCTTGTTATGATATCAGACCAGTCTGGTTATTTTAGCATTTGTTTCTTCTCACATTGAACCATTTCTCAGGTCTGTTCTGTGAGAGACAACACAATTGAAGTGTTTTCAAGTTAACCTCCAGCCTTCATTGAAATAGAAATTTCAGCACGTACCAAAAGATCACTCTCTCCTAGAAGCTCTTTGATTTGGTTGGGGGAAAAGACTTCACTCATTTCCTGAATGTTTTGGTACTTCCATGCTATTAATGTCTACAGAGAGTCTCAATCACCGATGGTTGTCCCAAAGGTACTTTTTAAAGAGGCAACTGGACTTTCTGAGCTGAAGAGGCTTCTTGAATGAGAAGCAAAATGTTTTCAAAGAAAAACCAGAAAGTCTAGTTGCCTCTTGAGAAAGCACTTTTGGGACAGTTGTGCTATTAAATTCCTCCTAATGTTAGCCTCAATGACAACAAAATGATGGCACGTGCATCATGTCAACCAAATGCAAGCTGTATCCTTTTGTATTTCTATTGCAACATTTCATTGCAAGTAAATAAATAAAGGACAGTTTTGATGCAACACACATTTTATAACTTGGCCTCCCTAATCCCTGTTGATGAAGAAATGTTCCCAGGCTCTCCCAGACTGTGCAGTCCAATGAAGGTTCTAGGGCATATTGCCTACAGTCCTACAGTGTACGATGGAAGAGCAAACCAAGAAATGTTTATCAATGAGCTCTGGGGGAATTGTTTTCCCCAAATATCACCTCCATGACATATCCCAACTTTGTGGAAAAACTCCATTCACAGTGCTGGGCTCCCCCAACCGCTTTTCCATCAACAGCAAAGGAAGGGCATTGTTTTCCTTGCCAGAGTAAATGAGTACATTTTATAAACAAAATTGTTTTCAAATGGCGTATATCCTCTGAGATAATCAAATCTCAATATTTTGGCATGCTTGCATGAGATCACATTAGCCTTTCAAAGTAAGGTCACCAAAGTTTCATAACATGTGATAGTCTTTTTGGATTTCAGATAATTTTTTTTTAATGAAACAAGTACATGTTTCCAGGAAGAAAAGATAATCTTGTCTTCATTATCAAGATTTTAATTCAATTGAGCTGTTTGTGTTGTATCAGTCTGGCTGACCTCATCTAATTGTGGATGCTGAGCTAGATAAGGTCTCATTAATTAAAATACCAGTTGTGTACATTAAACAAGTACCGTAACAATAACAGACAAATCACTTTCATACTGTTACTAATAAAACTACACAAACAGGTAGAACTTTGGTTCTCATATTTAAGCTAATGACATCCATCATTATTTGTTCTTTTCAATAGTAATCAAGGAACCATAATGTAAGACTGCAGAAGTTTGGTTTTGGTCTAGTGTTAAAAATACTAGGTTACAAACCAGGAGACCATGAGTTCTAGTCCCACCTTAGGCATGAAATCTTCCTGGGTGATTTTGGAAGAGTAATTTTCAGCCCGACTCACAGAGATATAAGGCATGTTAGCTTCCTTGAATCATTAATTAAAATAATAAAGGTGAGATTTTTTTAAAAATCTAAAAAATCATTGTTTGGAATAGAAGCAGTGTGAAACTGGATAAGGTGGTCAACTCTAAATTCAGTACAGAAATTGATTCATGGCAGCGAGGATAAGATATTGTAGATGAGTACCTATAATGCTTTTGAAATATAAAATGCCCATCTTGAAGTTGCTGTTTGATCTACAGCATGGCTGGCTGGGAAATTCTGGGACTTGAAGTCTGCAAGCTTTTAAGTTGCCAAGGTTGGTGATCTCTGCCTTAGACCATATTGAGGGATGCACCATCCCTGGCTTTTCCTGGTAAAGTTACAGCTACACAAATGCATGTTTGGACAAACTTTCCCCTAGAATAGGAAAGATATTCTGCACTCAGGCTGCGGATTATGAAAACCTAGGCTACTGTCCTCTTTATTATGCTTTAGACAGCGAGGTGTCACGAAAGCGTGCAATTCATTTTCAGTAAAGAAGTTACAATTGTAGAAGTTCTTTTTCTCTTGTTAATTTAATTTTTGTTCTGTCCATTACCCAAGTGCACAAGGATCTAATTTATCAATAATGTTTTCATCCGCATTTATCTTGCATCAACGGCCGATTCCTCATAAACCCATTAAAAAAAGAAGAACATTTCTGATAGTTATTGTAACTCTTGACTGGCTCAGTATTCTTCATATTAACAGAATCTGAGCAAATTGAAAATATTCTGTCTTTTGATTAAAATTTCCTTGCACGATTGGAATGTTTTTTGCAGCATTTTTGCTAAGAATTTAATCTTCCAAATGGAACATCAGTTTAGTTCCCCCATTTAACTAGAAGTTTTAATAACAAAATCTTTGTTAAACATTATACACAAGTGTATTCAAGCAAGAATTTATTAAAAATAATTGTGGAATAATATTTTTAGTATAAGATGCATTTTAAGAACTCTAAACCTGACAGTGGAAGTACTGTAGCTAAAATTCTTGTAATATTTTCTTTTTGGTGGTAGAAATTAATGCTAATTAAGCAGTGAGTAGCAGAAAGGTAGTCCTCAACTTATGACCCCAACCGAGGACTTTACAAGGGGCTTGTAAAGTGAGTCATGCCTGATTTTGTAACCTTTTTTGCCTTGGTTGTTAAACAGGACACTGCAGTTAAGTGAATAATTCGGTCATTAAGCGAATCTGTCTTCCCCCATTGACTTTGCTTGTTGGAAGCCATCTGGAAAAGTCTCAAATGCTGATCATATAACCCCAGGATGCTACAATTACAGGTAGTTCTCTTACAACTTACAACCACCACAATGGTTCTCCAATCGCTTCATAAAGACTTCCAGTGTTGGATCACCCAGAACCTCTGGAGGCAAGTCATTCCACTGAATCACTGGAAGCTTTCGAGAAGAGACTGGACTCCCATCTATCAGAAATGGTGTAGGGCCTCGTGTTTGGATGGGGAGTATGTCTAGATGACCTACAAGGTCCCTTCCAACTCTGTTAATCTGTTCTGTTCTGCTTGATGAATAGCAATAGCAATAGCAGTTAGACTTATATACCGCTTCATAGGGCTTTCAGCCCTCTCTAAGCAGTTTACAGAGTCAGCATATCGCCCCCACAGTCTGGGTCCTCATTTCACCCACCTCGGAAGGATGGAAGGCTGAGTCAACCATCAGCCGGTGAGATTTGAACCGCTGAACTGCAGATAACAGTCAGCTGAAGTGGTCTGAAGTACTGCACCCTAACCACTGCGCCACCTCAGCTCTTCTAGAAATGAATGCCATTTCTAACTCACTATAGTGCAGTCTAAATGAAGCCACTATATGAATGTAGCTTCATGCACTCGTGTTCCCATTCCCAAACTATATTCCACCACTTTTTAAGAAACTGTACTAGCTTCCATGATGAATCTGATCCAAGTTTAATGTGATGGTGAAAATGTTTAATATTTGAATGGTTTGAAACTTCAGTAATTGAGACAGTGCCTCAACCAGGGTGAAATCAACTTACCTTCACTACCGGTTCACAAATGTGAGCGTGCGTGCATGCTCATTTTGCTCACACACGCCACCTCCACACATACACATGATCTTCCGCACATGCCCAGAGTGTCAAAAACGGGATGTGATGACGTCTGGGTGGGTGGGCGGAGCCTCTCCCTGCCAACGCTACCAATTCACCCGAACTGGATAGAACCAACTGAATTGCACCACTATGCCTCTCACCCTTGATCCTATGCAGACATGCAAATGCAAAAAAGGGCAAGCAATGAAGCATGCATCATAACACCATGCTATAAGCTCCATTCCTTAAATATCTATATGCAACATCCCTTTTTTCCCTCTCCTCTGTAATAAATATTTATTCTCTTTAATAAAATGTTGACAAAATGTATTTAATAATACTAAGAGTAAATAAATACAATTGCATTAGGGGAAAAATCAGTCTAATTCATATTCGTTATTACATAAATGAATTAACATCTTTGTCTCAATGAACAAATGGAATGTATTGTTCCTTTCACTATTGTTTAGATACTTTGGGAGTGTGTATAACAGACTAATTCAAAGGTGTTAAAGGATAAATTAAGTTATATAAAATATTCATTAAAATGTGTCAGGTAAAATCCCAATGCTACTTACAGAGTTACAGAATATATATTCATTTATATTCACTATTAATTCTATTTTATGTGCTAAAATAGAGTGGTTAAGAAGAAAATAGGAAAATTCTATTAGTCTCTTTGTGTAATAGCAATAGCACTTAGACTTATATACCACTTCATATTGTTTTACAGCCCTCTCTAAGCAGTTTACAGAGTCAGCCTATTGCCCCCAAGAATCTGGGTCCACATTTTACCGACCTCAGAAGGCTGGAAGGCTGTGTCAACCTTGAGCCTGATGAGAATCGAACTGCTGGCAGCCAGCAAAATTAGCCTGCAATATTGCATTCTAACCACTGCACCATCACTTCTCTTTGTTTTATGATATGGTAATATGTTTTACGAACTGAAAAACACGACATTCTTTTGCAATCCATCATTTTTTAATATTTTTAAAATCCAGTTTAGATGCAAGTTTCCTTGGTAGTCTTCTTCCTTGCCCTGTTTTGTAAAAAAGACTAATCCAAATGCTGACAAACAATGTGTAGCAACAGTCCCTTGCCACAAATCAGGTACTGAATTCTCTTTTTGTACTCTGTCATAATTATTTTAACCCATGCTGATGTTTTAAAAAGCCACACATTGTGATATTTTGATGCATTTCAAATACTGAGATATAGCTGAGAAAGGACTTTGTAGAAATAATAGGACAAGACTAAGCCAAATGGGTTAATTTTCTAATTCCTGAATTACAGGACTATTATAAAAAATAAATATTTATTATTTTAAAACTTATTTTAAAATTGTAGTTTTATTGTTTATTAAGGCAATGTCAAGCTCATTATACCTAGGGTCATCGAAATAACTAATAACAATTTCATTGACATCACATAAAGAAAGGTTACTGGTTTAGAAAGCATAGATAACTCTTTCAGATATTGTAACAATTATGGAACTGAAGAGCAGTATCTTCATTTCATCAAATGACCAATGTTTGAGTATATTGACAAGAAGTACTTTGATTTTTGTGATTTATTTCAGTCTTACAAGAAGGGAGGGGAGGGGAAGGGGAGGGAAGGAGAAGAGGAAGGAAGATTTTTGATGCTCCCTGCCAGCTTCCCAAGTAAAGTAAATAAGGAAGCTAGCATGAATTTGGAAGTTGCTTGTGATGCTTTTTTGCTTGCCTGGGATCATTCTGTTTCTTTGTCTGAGTAAGGAAATATCTCTAAAAGGATGACTCACTGGGTCACAGATTGTCTTGTAGGTTGCTAAATATATCAAAACACAATAGTAAGAACGAACACATAGGATTAAAAAAAAGATTTGGAGAGCTATTTATTGACATCATCTAGATATTTATCATCTTTCTTTTATCCACCATCAATCATTTACCTATCCCACCTCTCCCTCCCTCTCTCCCTCCCTCTCTCTCTTTCTCTCTCTCTCTCTCTCACACACACACACACATATCTTTTTGTAGTTAGAAATAGTTAAAGCCAACAAAGGTGTTCAAAAATCAAAAGATAAATAATAGCACTAAGATCAACACAAAACTATAAAACCATAACCATTGATTGTGACCTATCTCTCACCAGCAGCCGTTCTAAAATTTTGCAGTCTACTTCATGAGATCCTATTAAACACATTCTACTATTCCATACTATTAAGTTGTTAAAGAGGAAAAAAAACATGTTTAGCAGGTTCATAATCAATAGATAAAAGACATTCTACTGAAAGCCTACATGACATAAATGTTTATTCAGCTACCAATTTCCAACTCAGTGATCAGTTATCTGCTACGGGTAATAAACCTTTTAAGAAAAATTGTTTCTTATCTAAATGCATTAACCTTTCCTAGGTTGAGAAAAGATATATTGAGAGCTTGGTGCAATGTTTTCCCTTGTTTACTTTTGTGAAGTAGATCTTCTCTAATCCCATGAGTGGAATTTTTATCTGCTCTCATAGCTGAAGCAACAGTCTCCCCATAATGGAGGGTCTCCTAGGTACCTAATCCTTGAAGGAGAATCTGAGATTACTTAGCATCAAGCGGTCCTCCATCTTGGCTAAGCACCGTATGCAAGAACTTTAGTATTGAAGTATTTGTGAAGTAAATAATTCCCACTAGTAACATGGATAGGACAATTGAGATAGAAGATAAATTAAAAGGGCTTGAGTGTAAAATAACAAAAGGCTCTTAGGGCAGAAGAACATTGTGGTTTAAAAGCATTCTGGTGGCAAACAAAATCCACAAAGAATTTGCAGAATGCCCAGGTAATCAATACCATAAGGAATTACACCCAAAATAAAAACCCACAACTGGAGTCTCTTTGCAACTGCATTGTGGCCAATATAACTTCTACCAGTAAATCAACAGTTTCCTGGCAGGAGACATTTTTTAATAGCACAGCCAGGATTAAATCTTGTCACTCAAGCCCTTAACTGACGTGGGTCAAATAGCCATCTAGAAGTGATAAATAGGCTCAGCTGTTAATATTTCCCAATGGCTTAGTCATTTTACTGACGCTGTTTTCCACATCTTCATTCTCCTCTTCCTATTTTTAAAAATTAATTTACAGGGATGGAGGGGGGGTAGATATTATCAGTGCCTAGTGACTGAGAATTGTAGATTTATTTTTTTAACTTAAAAACCAATTTTCAATCTTCTTACAAATAAAATGTTATTTCTTCCCAAATGCCTGAAATATCAGCAGTGACAAAAAGTGCATTTCATTTTATTTTTATTGCTGTAAGGATGGCATTATTCACATGAGTTTAAAATGCAAAACTGCCCACGCGCACTTGTTCATATATATTAGGAGAAAAGAGCAGTTGTGAAGTAGGGAAAGGAGGGAGAAGAGTATTAATATAATATAATCTATAATTAATGTAATGTAAAGATAGGAAAGAGCCACCTAGATCTATAAAGGTGAGAGTCAAAAGTTACTAAGTGTACCAGTGAATCATAAATATTTACACATATTCAAAGGGTGTTCATCCCAAAGTTAAATGTCTATGTAGATTCCCAGTCATGCAGGTCATAATTGTTCTATGGAAGCTTCTTGAATGAGTAGCAAAATGTCTTCGAAGAAAAACCAGACAGTCCAGTTGCCTCTTGAAAAAGCCTCTTTGGGACAACCATGACCTGGATGACTGAGAATCTCCATAGATATTTACACACATATAAAACCATAGTAGGTTGAAATTTGGGTTTTTCCTCTGTTGGAAAAGCCTTTACCAAAGTTACTGGAATGGATTTCTGTTATGCCACTTAGTTACTCAAATATTCAAAGTGGTAGACAAATTTATATTGTAAAATGATACCTGAATCTACTTTGGAAAGATGGACATGGACATCATTGACTCAATTGTGTCTTCTGGTGACTACTTTTACACATCCATTGTTTTCTTGGCAACATACATGAATTGTTCACCATTGCAGCTTTTCAGTACGTGTGTGTGTGTGTGTGTGTGGTGGGTTTCAGGTGGTATGCCCCGGTAAGCGCGTACCAGTGCCTGCCGAAAGCAGCAGCCACTGTACCGGAACGGTGCTTTGGAGGGCCCGCCCGCCCACCCGCCTGCCCTCATTCCTTACCTGTATTTGAAGGAAATGGGCCATTTGCGCACACATTCGCAGCATACGGCACCTGCACAATGCTCCGCCGAGCAGCTGGAGCATCGCAGGCAGTGGGTGCGCATGCACGCGCAGCGCGTATGCCTGTGGTACACGCCCGACCCCCGTTGCAGTGTACCGGTTGCAACGGGAGCCAAAACCCACCACTGGTGTGTGTGTGTGTGTGTGTGTGTGTGAGTATGTGTGTGTGTATTCTGACTTCTAGTTTAGCCTAGATCCTGACATTCTCTGCAGATCTCTGAGCTAAGCACTAATTAACCTGACTTTACTTAGCTTTTATGCCCAGACAACATCAGCCAGGTACTGCCATCTGCTGCAATTAAATATGTCTACAAAATAGCAATTCAATCATTTTAAAAGGTAGATCATCTTGCACTGATTGATAGAAGGGCATTTGTGTAAGTTATGAGAAGTAAATACATGAATAAAACATTTGGGATGTGAGCACATCTGAGTCAGCTTTCAGAGGTTGACTGAACAAAATGTACTTTGGTACAATCTGAAATATTTGTACTTACTGGGCTAGCATAAAAAAACAAGCAGTGATTAGACACTATGGTGATTTATTTATCAAGCACTAGTAAAATCACTTGCAACAACTTTTTCAAAAGTTGTTTGAATGTCTTGTTTTCCACGACAGCCACGTAGTCAATCCATTTTATGGCATAATGTTATCATTTTCTCACATTATAGTTCTTTTTCATGAATTACATCATTGGAAGCTGAAAACAGTAGCTAAAGAAATGTAATCTTTTACTTTAAAACTTAAATATTTTTAGAAGATTCAGATGCAGTGCTAAAGAAAGCCCAAATTAAAGACATTTTACAAATGCAATATGCCTTAAGCCAAAAAATAAAATAAAAAAGTAGACTTATTTCTATCAGCAGAGAAAAGTGTGAAGAAATCAGGATAAAGTACAGGTGTACCAACCCGACTATCAACCATTCCAGTGAACATGGTTAAAAACAACGCTCCAAAATAAACATCAGATGGAAAAAAATGATAAATGAGTGAAGTGCTTAAACAAATAAATAATAAAAAGCTTAGCTTAATCCCATGAACATGGTTGCTATAATTACACATTATAATATTCTTTGTGAGCACTTGAGATTTGTGTGATTCCCTCAGCACGATGTACATAGTTGGGGGGGGGGGTGATGTGACACCTTTATATCAGTACGGGCAAATGAGAGTTGAACTTTCTCTTAGCATCCACTTTTCACTCAAGGTCCTTGAAATCATGTACATTTCTCCCATCTAGCACTAATTCCAGAAAGACTGAGGAGAAAATTGCCTGGCTTTTCACAGGAGACGGTAAGGCCAGAAGGTGAATAGGTCTTCACACCTCGGTCTTCTATCACTACAAATCTCAAACTCTCACTGTCTGATTTATGGGATAATAGGACAGACATGAAAAAAAACATGCGTGGCTGTCTCAATAGCTCTCTCAAAAAGGTTTCTTGAAAGTTCTGTTTCTGTTGAAATCCGTCTTCCCTGATTTTTCTTCTCCCACAAAAGACACTTCAAGTTGTTCTCTTCTGGAAGAAAGGTTAAGATTTAGCTTGGAGGAAATGGCTTTTGAACTTACACTATGGAGAGGGAAATGACTTGAGTTACTGTCGTTGACAAATTAAGCATGCCACAACCATGATTGATTAATTGAGGAGCTCGGTTTGTCTTAGTGTATTGCAAATCATGCAGGCTTGGCCATATTTCTAAAAAGTAGCAATAATATTGTGTCTTTTGTTTGATCAGTCACAACAGTCCATTTGTAGAAAATACTGCTAGGAAATATATTCCTATTACACAGTTTCCTATTATTGTGCCACCATTTTGTTTTCTATCCTTTCTGATTTTATATATTTATGTAAAGCTTATGCATGCATACATAAACAGATGACTTGTCTTGGAATTTGTTAAGTCCTCGAGGCTACGACACCACTGACTTGCATTTGCTAGCTCCTGATTGGCTAAGACGCGAGCAACCAGCTGGCGGGAGAATCCAGCTATCCTATTGGTTAAGCGTCTGACAGCTCTAGTATAAAAGGGCTGTCAGCTGTCAAATGTTTTGCTGTTTGCCAGTTCGAGGTTTGCCTTACATTGAGCTGTATGTGTACTGTAAATAAAGGTTGTGTTAGCTTCAACCTGCCTTGCCTCAGTTCCTGTCTGCCTCATTCTCCCTGTAGAACAGAATTGAATTGAGGGTCTGGTAATTTTAAAAACAGAAACTTCAGAAAACACAGTTGTACCCATCACATGCGTTCCATCACATGTCTTACAAGAGACATTTCATCCACACTAAAATAAATATCAAAATACTTACATGTAAACACACACACATGCACACCTACAGTAGGCAGCAATTTTAATATTTTAATTTGAAAAAATACTGCTAAAATGTATTATTATTAATTTATTACATTTGTTTGCCCACCCATCTCACTGCAAGATGACTCTTGATCGCTTGGCTATCGTATAGATGGATATGGTTTAAAATGTAAAATAAAAGTTTATTACAGCCAGAGGTGGTATTCAGCTGGTTCTGACCGGTTTGGGTGAGCCAGTAGCGGAAATTTTAACTGGTTTGGAGAACCAGCAAATACCACTTCTGACTGGCCCCATCCCTCTCCTCCCCACTCCTTCCAGGAGTCCCCACACATCCCGTTTTGGCTCCCGGGGAGGCTTGCTAGACCGAAAATTGGAGGGTGGCACCACCACAGAGTTTTGGCTCCCAGAAGGCTTCAGGGTGGCTTGCTAGGCCCAAAATGTGGGGCAAGGGGGAGGGCAATGTCCCCACCCCCATTTTGACTCCCAGGAGGCTGCAGGGGGCACTGGGGGGGGGTCTTCAAGTTATCTGGCTTTGCATTCTTCAATTAAATGCCAAGGGGAGACAAAATGAAATAACCCCTTCCACTGTGTTCAGAGGAGGAACTGTGGACAGGCAGAGCCTGCAGACTGATGAAGATATGGTTAGCTGAAAAGAAGACCACCATAAAAGGATCAGGGCTCAAACTTCCTCTCAGAGTAATTGTAAAGTTAAACACAATCATCCTACAGATAAGTAAAAAGAGGTTTAAAAGGGGGGGTGGAGGAAGCCTATTTCAGCATAGTTTTACATGAGTTTATCTTCCCTTAGGCCATTCCTTAGGCGTTATCAGCCCACTACAAAGCTACAAATAATTCACTTTTTAATCATCTTAACAATCAACCAGCTTCAGTTCACTGAACAAGTTTTTGATCCTTCATAATAAGCACTCTTCTTTTACAATAGACTCTTTATACCAGATTTTTAATGGCATAGATTCAGATGCAGCAACTGATAATCATGGGTTTAGCATGGACAAAGGTTCCGGTTTTAATGTAAACTCTGTACGATGCAATTTTATCTGAACTAGAAGACAGACCCTTTCATTTTTTTAAGGCACGGCAGAGACTGAGTCACACGGCAAGTATGTACCATCTCATAATAATTTGTGATATTTTTCCTATCAAAATTCATTCCCAAAGTGTAGAAGGTCTCATTCTGAATCTGGTAACCACAGAGCAGCTGCTGTTTACAATGCTTTAAAGAGATTATCTCCAACTGATCTTCTTTCTCCACAGAAGCACTGCTGGGGGTAAACTTGGCAATGCCATTGGAGAATAATAACATAAAACAAACATCACAGTCATACAATGAATCCATTAAAAAAAAATTGATTGTATCCTTACTTGGTGATAAGCAACAATTTTTTTTTAATGGAAAAGAATTCAGTATTAAACATAGAGGCACTGATTAGTCATGCATACTGCCCAAAATGGAATTGTTTCCTTTGTCAATAATTATATGTACTAAAACAAACCTTTATGTAGAAAGGAAAGCAAGAGAGATGGAGAGAGTACAGGAAATGTGATGTCTGGCAACTTTCCAACTCATTCCCCCAACTACTCACACTCAACTAATAATGGCTTTGAGATGTTGCCTTGTTTTATTCTCCGGAAACTGGAATGAACATTCAATAATCAAGCTCACTAGGAAAACAATCTAATGGTACCATCCTTAATGGACAGCGATCTTCATGGTGCATCAGACTTGTAGTCCCAGTTTAAGTGTACTGTTTTAAACATGATCAAAGCCACGATGGTGCAGTGGTTAGAGTGCAGTATTGCAGGCTACCTCTGCTGACTGCTGGCTGACTCCAATTTGGCAGTTCAAATCTCACCAGGCTCAAGTTTGACTCAGCCTTCCAATCCTTCCGAGGTGGGTAAAATGAGGATCCAGATAGTTGGGGGCAATAGGCTGACTCTGTATACTGCTAGGAGAGGGCTGTCAAGCATTGGTATATAAGTGCTATTGCTATTATGTAATTGAGATGCTACCTTCTGGATTTCCACCATCAGAGTTCATTTCTATGGGATGAGCAACATGAGGCCCATCATGGATATCCTATCTGAATTAATAGAAATTGTTGTCAAGCTGTTCTGTTTGCTTAAATTTCTGGAACTAAAGTATTATCAAAAAAACACTCTTGCTTCCAATGTCTCGTTTGTTTAAAGATGTCAAACTTAATAAATTTGAATTCCACATTCACACTTGTCTGTTTCTAGCAGTCACTTAGTTGGATAATGAATTATGCAACATTTTGTTCAAATGCTCTTCTAATATGAAAATCAAAATTAGGAGCAGGCATGCACATTCCTATAAATATATAGATATAAATTTATGTTATATTTGTGCTGATAAATAAATAAAGGGAGACTGGTATAGATCTATTTCAAGCTATTTAGCTCTCATCAGCTAGCCATACCCTTACTGGGAATCGAGCCTGATGAGCCGAAGGACAGAGAATGAAGTAGTGATCTTCCTCCCATATTTGGGCATACCGGGGATTGTAAAATCTAAATAGATATAAATCTATATATCTGTAAAATAGATACGTCCTGTAAGGCCACCTGATTGGAGACAGATATGCTAGAGACTATCATTGCTAATACTTTCATTCTCAGATACAGGAAACTCGTTGATCCTATGAATGTATGTGAAGAACAAAAGGCTGCATTTCAATTCCTTAGACTTCATAAAAAGTTGAGTTAGGAAACAGGGAGTCTGCTGAATTCTAATGTCTGTGAAATCTAGATACATTTTCCACTCCAGTTCTTTCCTTCCCTTGAGTTTAGCTACAGGAACATATGAAGAGAGCCCTAAGGTATGTCTTTTTAAGGAACAATCTTATGTATTGCTGAAGGATGCAACTGTTCTGTGCTCAAAATAAACTGTTGGCTTCTTAGGACAGAAGCCAGTGTAAAAAGAAGGAAAAGCAACCAAGATGATTTGGGAGCAGGAGGCTAAAACATAGATGAACAGTTGCAGGAACTGGATATGACTAGTCTAATGAAGAGATGATCTAGAGGTGACATAATAGCAGTCTTCCAGTACTTGAGAGACTATCACAGAGAAGAGGGGATCAACTATTCTCCAAAGCACTTGAGGGCAGGATAAGAAGTAATGGATGGAAACTTATCAAGGACAGATCCAATCTAGAGCTAAGGGGGGAAAAAACTATGACAGTGAGAACAATTAATTAGGGGGACGATTTGCTTCCAGAGGCTGTGCTGGGAAGTTTTTAAGAAAAGATTGGACAGTCATTTGTCAGGAAAGCTATAAGATCTGCTACTTGAGCTGGGGTTGGACTACAAAGTATACCTTATATCTCTATTATTCTGCAAGGAAATCTGTTCCTGCTGCTACTCCTGCTAAATAGATTACCTTCCTGATCTTCTCAATATGGTATGCTCCCAGCCTCCTTCCACAACTCAGCTGCCAAACCTGTTCCAACATATTGCCCACTAACTACCCCCACCCCATCCCAGAACGCATGTGAAACATGTGCATAAGAACATGCATTTTTTTTCTTTACAGAAAGTAGAGGCCACTTTATTGATTGCTTCCCAAGTAGCAATATAAATCCTTTATTTTGGGTTGCTGTCAATCCAAAATAAATGCCAATTTAATGGACATTAAACTCCAAAATTCAAGGTTCATTAAATCTAAATCTGTTAATCCAAGGCTTACTGCAGATCTCTATTTTGATTTTTTTTTTTGTTTTGTTTTTGTCTGATGAGTTTGGTTGGAAGAGAAATGAATTTGTAGTATATAGTTTAAAATCTCATTAAGGGATGCATATGTAGGCAAAACCAACCATACCTCTGCTTTACCGTTGAAAACCAGAAAATATTCCAAAACAGAATTTAATCAATCCAAAAGGAATTCAATTTGGAAATAGGCCTTGTGAGTTCTGTCCATCTTGAAATCACAATTGATTTTTATTTCTGCTATTATCTCCATTTTGAGATTATAAGTGGTTTTCATTCAGCCATTTGTCCTACAGAGAAATCATTTTATCTTAGTGGGGCTACAAAGAAGAGATAATAGCAAGAGACATTCGGAAGGGAGATTGTGAATTGGAAAGAAAGATTTTGTTTGACAATGCATCCATGCATTGAATCTTTCCTATGTACTTTCTCTGTTCTTGGTGTAATTTCATGGCTTGTTTTCCTTTGAGAGAAGCAACATTTGAAAAGAAGAAGAAGAAGAAGAAGAAGAAGAAGAAGAAGAAGAAGAAGAGGAAGAAGAAGAAGAAGAAGAAGAAGAAGAAGAAGAAGAAGAAGAAGAAGAAGAAGAAGAAGAAATAATAAACTCTTATCAGATCCATAGGCTGATTGCTGTTCTCTGTGATGGCTTACAAGATATTATAGTCTATGAAGCTATATTAAGTGCTTTCTGCTCATCTGCCATTGTGACAAAGTTTTCCCTTCCCATTTCCTCAGTTGGAAATAATGTAATAATAGCTATTACAGTATATATCAGATCAAAAGTTTTAAGAGCTTTGGAAAGCATAAAACAATTCCCCACAACAATTGAGGAAACAAAATCCATTCCACAAAAGTGTGTTTAGCTTCCTTTTCAATTTTTTTTCAATGCATTAAGAATGTGTGTAATGATGAAATGAAGATCAAAGACTTTGAATCATATGTGTGTTTCATCATTTTACTCTTTTATAAATTCAAAGTTGCATTTTTTGCAGAGACCTCAGAAGAAAACCTTGATTTAACAGACCAATCAAAGAGGAGAGCATGCCCATTAAATACACATTACCATTAAACCTGAATAGATACCTTCTGTGTCAATTTGAACAATCTGCATAATTACATTATTGGCACAAATCATTTGATGTAAAGTCTCCATACTATTAAATGGGGTGGTGGTGGCGGTGTTGCAATCTGAATAAAATGTGTCCATTGTATCCAAGGTACATTAAATCCAGATTTTACTGTAAATGCAAAATTATACCAGTGAATATTGTAGTTCACAGGTGAATTCTTAACGCTATAGGTTTTATTTAAAAACATTATTTTCAATAAATACTCTCAAAATATAGGTAAACACACAGACATATTGAAGCTCCTCATTTGATTTCTTTTCTTTAAAAAAATATTGTCATTTATTTCTGAAGCTGCCAAGGATATACCTGGTAAGTCTAGTAGTCAAAGATGAGAAGAATAAAAGTCTTTTCGCCATTATCTATGGAGATTCTCAGTCATCCAGGTCATCGTTGTCCCAAAGGCAAACTAGACTTTTTTTCCCTTGAAGACTTTTCACTTCTCAATCAAGAAGTTTTTTCAGTTCTGACTGAATGATGGAAAGATTTATATTCCTTGCAGTCATCTGGTCGTTAGCATCAAGCTGAGACCACTTGGTCTGTGCCCTTGGAATCTCCTGAACAGTGCAAATGGATATGGAACAGAGGTGGGTTCTGGCTTCTGTTACTGCCAATTCATTCAAGGACGCACTTCGGGTGCATGCATGCTTCACATGTTTGATGAGCACTATGTGCACATGCGTAGTAGTGAAAAAATTGCTTCTGCGCATGTGCAGAAGCAAAAAACTAGATGGTGGCTCCTATGGCGGTGCTGATAAAACCGCCGAGTTACTACCTACTCCGCCGAGTTACTACCTACTCGGCCGAACCAGCCCGAACCGGTAAGACCCAACCTCTGTTGTGGAGTTTTCTTGGAACTATTGAAAGGACTACGCTGCAAAGGACTGTCTTGTCACCATCAATAGATACTTGTAAAACCTGCAATTATGATGTTATATATATATTTAGCTTCATAGGAAATTGGATTTTCACTGTCCTTTCACTCTCTGGATGGTTAGCTGCTCACGAAACCTATTTTCAGAAGCTCTTCAATTTCCTGCAATCAACTATTATGATGAAACAAATTGCCACCATCTCATGGTTAATGGGTGGGAGAAGAAACCGAGAAGCCCAGGTTCTAATCACCCTCAGCCACAGAAGTTGACCGGGTGGCATTAAGCCAGACACTTTTTCTTCTCCCTGTCTCATGTCATAGGATTGTAATGGTGAGGAAGGACAGGAGGAAGAACTATATACCATATATGTAAGATGGGATATAAATCAATATCAACTTCAATATCAAGTCATTCTGTTCAGTGGGTGGTCTCTAAATTTGTTAAACACATAAATAAATACAAATAAATTTTCTTTCTTGTGTCCTTCATCCTTTATTTGAATGACTGAACTAAGCAGACTGGCACGAATCTGAATGTGACTGTCCCCTTTGTGAGGTTAAGATCAACTGTACCAGTTTTTCTTAACTAGGGGTTATATTTCACTTCAATTTTTCTCCCAACTTATCTGAAACTTAGACAAATTCTTACTTGTAAAAATTCTGAATAATTTAAAAAAAACAGATACCAGATTCACTTGTGGCACTAGAAGTGTCATTAGGCATCACTAATGTAAGGAAACTAACTGAATAAAACAGGGGATTGCAAGCTAAGCTTCATAGAAAATGTATTTCTGAGCTCTGGAGCATACCTGTGATTCAGGTTTGCTGAGAAAACATGCTAAATACTTAGTTAAATCGGTAGCAAGTTTCACATATGTGAGTCCTTCCTTGATTAGAGTTTACAAGAAAGGTATCTTCTCACACAGAGTGATTTCAAGCTATTTTATTTTGTCTTTGTTTCATAGGATGAAAACAAGACATGGGCAATTTATACCTGGTTTTTTTTTTACTGAAATGGCATCTTGTTTGGGAAATCAGATGACAGGTGTTTATAAAAGCTTTGGTTCACATTTGAAAACCAAGGATCAAACCAAGAATTTTGTAGCTACTGTATGCAATTTACTTCATTGAACCCAACCCAGGGCAGAAGCATAATTTTGTACTTATGTGGTTTATTATTACATAATTATGGGACTGATATTAGAACATGCAAATAACTGTCCTGACATTATGAATTGATTATAAATACACTAAATACTAATGTGTACAAACACCACACAGAAAAGGTTCTTGAGATTATAAAATGAGCATGCCAGTGGTGTGATTCAATTTTTTTTACTACCAGTTCTGTGGGTGTAGCTTTGTGGGCGTGGCAGGGGAAGGATACTGCAAAATCCTCATTCCCTCCCCACCCCACTAACCTGCTTTCTAGCTCTGTTCTCCTATTCAGGGCAACAAAAGAAGATCAGCTGGGAGGCAGCGGGGGACGGGCCAGTCTATTTGCCGGTTCTCCGAACTACTCAAAATTTCTGCTACCGGTTCTCCAGAACTGGTCAGAACTGGCTGAATATCACCTCTGGACCATCCTCTTTTGGAATTAAGGCAGACCAAAAACCTAACCTATAATACTGAGGTAAAACTTTGTAACTAAACTGCACTGCTTTAATTAGGATTATACTTATGTTACAAACCACATCATTTTATCATGGCACTAACACCAAGTTGGAAGGAAATTTCAGCTCCTTTTATATGTAACTTGATTTGATCTGGGCTGGTAAGCAACTGCAAAGCTTATAAGCAGCAGCTTATGTCAGAGAATTCTAGCATTTTTTGGCAAATATTCGGAGCATTCTGCCAATATGCTACAAATATGAGTAATCCGTAAATATTAATGTCTGTGTTTATATTTTATAACTTTGATCTTTGCTCAGAACAATCCCAGTGTATTTTCAAGATCTTTATAGCATTTGCATCCCACTGTTTAGCATTCCCTTCATTTCCATTTATGTGTCAATAAAACATGGACCAATTAAGGAAAACTCAGTCTGTTCTATGTAGAGTACATGTACTTGGAAGAAAGGTTTATTAAGTTCAATAAAACATTTTCTCAAGCAAGACTAGATAATCCTAAAAGCTTATTTCACAACAAGAATCCTAAACACAGTGGGAGTCAGTATGATTCCCAACCTATTGTGCTATCAGGATTTGGGAAAGGGAGGATCCATGGATCTGTTTTTTATGAAACATATGGATAGAGTTTTAGTATCTTAGATTTATAGTATTTATTAGGTAAAGACAATGGGCAAAGAAGATTTATTTAAAATCTGAATAGCCATAAGTCAGCTGCTTTCATCTTCCAAAGCTGTCTTTCAAAAATGGATGATTTGTATTTTACTGCTATTTTATTTCCCAGTAATAAGCAAAATTAGTTTAAGAGAAAATCTAATAAAAAAAAAATTGTGAGTCATTGATTTTCCTTGAGCTTTCTGAAAAGTACTCAGTTTATAATCAGTTTTGTTGCAAATCCCAGAGGAAAACAGGCAATTATTATTATGTTCCCAGTTCATGATTTCTATGAAAAATTCATATTTTGTTTATATATTGAAATACAGCTTAAAACTATAATAATTATTGCCTGATGGATAAAGATACATACTTCAACCTATATTATAATACCCGCTCAGGGATAAAGCCCACTTTGGCCAAGTTACTATAATCCAGCTTTATCTAATTCAGAGGTTATTATTAAGAGTAAAATAAATAGAGAATAGAGAAACAAGTGCATGTAGTCGTCATCTTACGATCACAACTAGGGTGATCATAAGGCCAGAACTTGCATTGTAAAGCACAGCAGTTGTTAAGTGAGTTACAGCCCACTTTAAGACCTTTTCTGCTCCAGATGTTCAATGAATTAGCATGGTCATTTAGTGAATCATGCAGTTGTTAAATGACTACGGCTGCCCCCATTGACTTTGCTTGTTAGAAGCCTCCTGGGAAGGTCCCAGGTAGTGATCATGTCGTGGCACGACATAACCGCGAACGTCAAAAGCGCGCCGACAACACCGCGGCGCTAAAACCGCGATGTCAAAAGCGCGCCCACAACAGCGCGCCAACAACAGCGCGCCGACAGAAGCGCGATTTAAGGTAAGGTTTAGGGTTAGGTTTAGGGTTAGGTTTAGGGTTAGGTTTAGGGTTAGGTTTAGGGTTAGGTTTAGGGTAGGTTTAGGGTAGGTTTAGCGTTAGGTTTAGGGTTAGGTTTAGGGTTATTTTTAGGGTTATGTTACAGCGCGCTTCTGTCGGCGTGCTGTTGTCGGCGCGCTGTTGTCGCGCGGTTTTGACGGTGCGGTTTTCTCACTGCGCTTTAGTCACACGCGCTTTAGTCTACCGCGGTTTTGTGGTGGAACCAATCATGTGACCCCCGGACCTTGCAACTGTTACATATATCAGTAGCCAATTGCCTGAATTTTAATCACGTGACTGTGGGAATGCTGCAATGGTTGTAAGAGCAATGACCAGTCGTAAGCCACTTTTTGCAACCTATAAAAATTGTAAATGACATGAATAGATAGACTACGTGTTTTTAGCCTGTTAAGGGAAACATAGGATAAATTCTTGTTTAGTTTTGCAGATATGATTCTGGAGGAATTAACAAACTGGAATTAAACTTTGCTCCTGGATAGGAGTGAAGAAATAGATTGACTTCTCATTTCAGTTCCAGTGAAACATGTAAGTAAGATTTTTTTTGTTGTTAGTTGCGAAGTCATGTCTAACCCAGCGTGACCCCATGGACAGGCCTTCCTGTCCTCTACCATCCTCTGGAGTCCATTTAAGCTCACACCCACTGCTTCAGTGACTCCATCCAGCCACGTCATTCTCTGTCGTTCCCTTCTTCTTTTGCCCTCAATCATTCCCAGCATTAGGCTCTTCTCCAGTGAGTCCTTCCTTCCCATTAGGTGGCCAAAGTATTTGAGTTTCATCTTCAGAATCTGGCCTTCTAAAGAGTAGCCAGGGTTGATCTCCTCTAGGACTGACTGGTTTGATCATCTTGCAATCTAAGGGACTCGAAGAAGTCTTCTCCAGCACCATAGCTCAAGGGCCTCAATTCTTTGGTGCTCAACCTTTCTTATGGTCCAACTTTCACAACCATACATTGCAACTGGGCAAACCATAGCCTTGACTATATGCACCTTTGTTGGCAGGGTAATGTCTCTGCTTTTTAGTATTCTGTCTAGATTTGCCAAAGCTTAACTAGTAAGAGTTAAGTATTTGCAGATAGAAATCACAAAACTTCATGCACCCTCCCCCCCCCCCCTAGTTACATTTACAGCAACCAACTGGGGAGAAGGACTGGCATTCACTAATACCAGTTTCAGAAATGGCATAGCTAAAATGCCTCCATTTTTGCTGGTTGGCGTTTGGGCATTCTGCTGTGAGAAAAATGACTTCTCACTTGGAGAGTCCACCCAAGCATTAACAGTGTTCCTCATCACTAGCAGAAACTGATAGAGAAGTATATCCCACATCCTCCAGCCAGCCACATTCAGGATTTAGGATTTGGGACTGCATTCTTGTTTCTTTGTTTTATTTCATGATGGTATTTTGTACTTCACAGCATATAAAAGTGATGAAAAATTAATTATTCCATCTGGCATTGAACTTAGTATCCTCTGTCTAGTTTTTCTGGAATGAAGTTTCCCCTGATATCTGGAGGGCATCCATTCTGCTGTTGTTTAAAAGAGCCATAAAGACCTGTCTCTTCAAACAGGCTTTCAACAAGGGAGAGAGAGAGAGATCCTTCACTTCATTATCCTTGTCATCTTTTATCTTTATCTTTTTATGTCTTGTAATTTCCCACTTTTATTGATGCAGGCCACCCGGAGTCATTGAGAGTTGGCTGGTAAATATGTTCCCCAACTCCACACAGCTTTGGATGGTTGCAGGTAAAGAACATTCAAAGCCAAGACTAAAAGTATAAGAAGACTAAAAATGAAGAGCAAGTTTAGGAAGAGACATGGGGAAACCACATGGGGATTAAAAAGAGAAGAAAAACCCTTGAGCTCAAGGGGAGATGTTACTCACCCTTACTTGGTGAAGAGCCAGATCTTCAAGGTGCTTCAAAACACTAGCAGGGTGGGGACCTTCTGGTCCTTGGGGGAGCCTCATTCCAAAAGGCACGTGCTGCTATAGAGATGGTGTGCTGTCAGGGTCCTGAGATATGGGTGTCAGGCCTGCAGCCATCTTTTCTTTTGGATCTTTGGCCTGCCACACTTTCTGTTATTGTACTATTCATTTTCTATTGTGGGAAAATGGGAGGGGGGATTGTAAGGAGTTACATACTATGTAGCCATAACAAAATTCTTTCCAGAAAGCCAAGGTTATCCTTTGTCTCTGCACCTCTGCACCTGACTGGAATTGGATGGGTGGAATTGCCAGTATGGCAGTGGGAGATTGGACCATGTGATCATGTGGACTCTGATTTACTTTTGGATGCTATTTGGAACCCTGACATTGGCATTGTTTAATCGATGGGTTAAACATTGATTTGGGCCTAGAGTGCCCAAACCCTTCCAAATAAGGAGACACTGAATTTCATTTTTTAAACACACCGGATTCACATTTGAGGACTATATTGAAAGGGCAAGAAGGAACCTGAAAGATTGTTTTGTACAAATGGAGATGTACTGTTTCCAACTGGGAGCCACTCTTTTAAAACCTTAGCTGTGCATTAAACAGGAGCCCACTTTATCAGAGATTAGCTTTAAGGCAAGAAAGATGAATAAGGACTCTTGGATAGACAGAGAGTTCTGATATTTGAGCATTCTGAGTTAGTCCAGATGAGCATTTCTCTTGCCATAGATCTGAAAAGCAGCTCCAAGCAGTTTAGAGGCCTTACCTTGTTTGATTGTGTGGCCATTTAGCTGCCACTGTGAGTCTCAAAGGCATTTCGCAAATACCAAGACTTTTGTCTTTGCATAATTAAGCTTTAATTCTTTATTCTTAATGTAACTCGGGAGTGATCCTAGGGCATGTCTGAAACATGGAATGACATCATCAGCACACAGCAGTCTGGATTTAAACAGATGATCTAACCATTCAGATAGGCAAATAAAGAATTGACGTGAATGTTAATCATTAGTGATGCAATGTATAAGCCTGCCTTATTCATACATAAATAAGAACTGCTTCTCCTCTATTTCAGATGGCTATAAACTGAAATAAAGAGATTTGGGTTTTTTTGTACTTTCAAGTCAATTCGTCAGGTGTGTTCTGACCCAGGCTTCCCAAGAGCATGCAGCAAACTTCTTGTCCCAACAAAAACCCCTTTTATTAATTTAATTCTGCCCTTTTATCTATTAATTCTGCTCATTCTCATCCAGCAATGTCTTTCAAGGGGGGATTTACAGTCACAGACCTTACCTGCCTTGGAGAGCTGACAGTCTGATATCTGGAAAACTTGGCAAGGAGTCTCAGAGAGTCACAAACCAATTAAGCGAACTAATTGTCTCCTGCAAACTCCACTCCCCTTTCGCTCCTCTTTTATTTCCTCTGGGTGGGCCATTCATCATCCACCTGTAGCCTTATTCTCAAGTCAACCCCTGTCCTTTAGCTGTTGGCTTTATCTGGCAACTCTGCACATGCACACTCTGGGAACAGGCTCCAGTTGTTCATCTGCCTCACTGATGTCTGACTCTGAAGGCAGCTGATAACTGGCATAAGATTCTGGCACCCTCTTTGCCTCTGACTCAGAGACCTCAGTAAAGCCTTCCCCAGACTCCAGGACTGGCCCATGTTCCTCCCCAACCTCCTCACTGTCCAAATCTACTGCCAACTCCACAAGGTGTTGGATTTCCTGCAGGTTCAATGAGCTCCAGGGAGAATAACTGAAAGGCCATTTTGACACTATGTTATTTTTGCAACTAACTTATATATATATAATTCCTTAGATGGTTTGGGGTGTTTACAAAGATACAATAAGAGTATTCATCAACACGTGCTGTTAGAAAAAAAAGGAAATACTGCAACTCACAAATTAGAGGTCTAGTCTTGTAGCCAGAATCTTCAGTACCTTCTCCCCGTGACCCAACAAATGCGCGCCCGACAACAGCGCACCCGACAAAACCGCAGCGATAAAACCGTGACATCGACAGCGCGCCCACAAAGGCACGTCGACAAAAGAGCGCCGACAGAAGTGTGATTATGGTTATGGTAAGGGTTAGGGTAAGGGTTAGGGTTAGGGTTAGGATGCACTTCTGTCGGCGTGCTGTTCTCGGCGCGCTTCTGCGCTCATTTGTCAGTGTGATTTCGAACTCTTGGTTTTCTCCCCGCGGTTTTGTCGGTGCGGTTTTGTCGAGCGTGGCATTTGTCGGTGAACCCCTACATGTACCTCTATATATGAATCTGTTTTATTGACAAATGGCAGCACTGTTGATCAATCTTGCAAATCTGATTAATATTAGGTGGGAGAGAAGCAAAAAAAAAATCAGGATTGTAGGATAGCTTGGGAACTTAAAAAAAATTCTTGAGAAGAGAAATGGCAACACACACATCCATGCTGTTGCCACAAAAAATAGTTGGATATGAGGAGCTGAGCTTGACTTGAGGAAAGCTTTAGTTTTTAAGGTCATTTCAACCAGGTAATCACCATCAATCCTTGTTCTGCTTTAGAAAATCAGCATGAAGTAGGTTTTTGAAATTGCCTATTAGGGTTGTAATTTTGACAGGAAAAGAAAAAATGTTCTGCAAATTTCCGAAGTTCTGAATTTCCTCTGAGTAGAAAAAAACATATCTGTGACTGACTAAGTCAATCTTCTTCCTTCCTGGGTATTTAATGCATCCCCACACCAGGACGTAATGTCACTGGAATGATGGACCTGTTGAAGACCACACATCCCAACCCTAACCTTTTGTCACCTTTTAACTACATAACTGCAAGAAGCAACTTCCACCCATGAGGTTTTTCTGCACTATTTTCTTTTTCAAATATGAAATAATTTCCAAGGCAAATAAATAGTCATTAGAATTAGCAGGAAAAAAAACCACATGGAACTAACTCTGCCTAGCACTATGTTGTTGGGATAGAACTTGCCTATGGCCATCACCAATTCCAAATGTGAGGTTTTTGATTCCTGACACAGTTTAATATTGCAAAATGCTCTTTTTGATAAACAACAGCAGAAGAAACTCTTCTTTTGAAGGCTCCCTCTGGATCCAAGGCATTTGCTATCGAAGAACAAGGACCAGATGGGGCTCTTTTTCAAGATGTTAAAATAGCAACATGCAGTTTTGCAATTAACAGGAAGGATAGAAAGAGGAAATGACTCTTCCATACCAGATGTACTAAACAAAGATAGCTGCTGAAAACCAGTGCCACTTTTTCCTTCTGGTTCTCCTCCTTCTTCCATCTCACCCTCTAAAATTGGGCCAAGGTTCTGATACTGTGGTATTAAATAACTTGCTAGAGCTTTGTCTCCTACTGTTGTGATAGCATCAGCAGAGGAGCGCCCATAATTTGACTGATGCCCAACCTCAAAGCATAATAACAGCAACAACAGCTTATATACCACCCCATGGTGCTTTACAGCACTCTCCGGATTGTTTACAAGGTAGAAACATTATTTACATATTGTCCCCAACAATCTGGGTCCTCATTTTACTGACCTCAGAAAGATGGATGGTTGAGTTAACTTTGAACCCTATCAGGATCACACTCCAGGCTATGGAGAGAGTTTAGCTGCATGGCTACTCCTTCACCACTGCCCCACCAGAGCTCTGATATAGAAAAGAAACACTGTTTACATTAGGAACTTAACACATTAGCTCCATTAGGCCTTGTTTTTTATTACATGGCATTGCCTGCACTAGCAATATTGTATTGGTGACTCTTTGACAAAAAGGATGAGAAGGCACAAAGGAAAAGATAAAGATTTCCTCTGTCCAGTCATGTCCGACTCTAGGGGCAGTACTCATCTCTATTTCTTAGCCAAGGGAGCCAGCATTGTCTGAAGACATTTCCATGGTCATGTGGTTAGCATGGCTATACACTGAGTTGCATAGAACCTTCTCAACGAAGTGGTACCTATTTATCTACTTGCATTTGCATGCTTTTGAGCAGCTGGGCTGGCAGGAGCTGGAGCAATTAATGGGAGCTCACCCCAACACACAGCACCTGGGTCTTGAACCTGGGCTGTCAGCTTTCCAGCTGACAAGCTCAGTGTCTTTAATTCCTCAGCCATCACACCCACTATAGGATGATGCAAATCAGAATACTGAGGCAGTGTCATTGAGCCTTTAGCTATCCAAATGTCTGTTCCGCCAAATGCCTCTTCTAGCAATGCCTGACATGCCTCCCTTGGTCTGTGTGACTCTATGAAGGCTTTCATGAACCAGCATCTGATAAGGGTATGTACTATATCTTAGAATAATGAATAGAATACAAGTAGCCTCAGAGGTTACTATTGCAAAATGCTCCAAAGCCTGAAATTCCTGAAAAGAAATGCTTTATGAATAATTCATTATAGCCAGGCTCCACATCATGATTACCAGTAATAGTTTACTATAATTAACTGTGTCTTACAGGAGCATAGAGTACAAGCCTGCATTGTTTATATGCTGCAAGATCCAATCTGTTTGGTCACCAGGACCAGAAGTTGAACCTTCCAAACTTATATAAGCTTATATGTTTATATACTGTTCCTGCTGTTCTCAGGCTGAAATAATTAAAAAGTGGCAGCCTTGAGCATGTCTATACAATCACACACCCCCCTCCAATCTCACGGAAAGTCTCCACAATCCAAAATTTAAAAGCAGAGGAAAATTAGATGTGTTTACAGCTCTTACATTGTGCTGCCCAAGTACTTTTTACAAACTGGCCAAATCAAGGGATTGCTAGCAGGCACATCAATGGTGTAGCAGATTAATTGGTAGGTCTAACATATGGGTGGAACATATAGCATTGGAGCCTTCCATATAACTAATGGTGGCTTGCTGGGGTGAATCTCAGAAGTCATATGGAATGCAGGCAGGGGACTGTAAGTAAACAAGACCTCCTCAAAATACGTAGTTCTCCTGTGTGGACCTTTTACACAACAAAGACAATGATACAATCCAGGAATATTTCAGTTGCTACCATGCTAAGTGTGAGCCCAGAATCTACAAGCAACAATGGGTTCATAGTAATCTACCAGTATGTTTCTCAGTGGGCATCATCCAAGGATGACAGGTCATGGATATACTCAGTGTTAAGAAGGAAGGAATCCATCAAACTCAATTTATGTAGATTTGAAGCAGACTAGCATTTTCAATTGTCAAACTAAGCTGCGTGACCACTACTGTCTTGTCCAGGTCAAATTAGATGATCAACTATCAGATTGTGGCTGCTTCTCATTTCTTGGAGGATTGCTTTCCTGAAATAGGATGGCATATGTCATGCAGAAGTTGGCAATCCAACAGACACCAGTCTATACTATTAGCTCTCTCTTAAATCAGCATCCAGTCCACATAGGATATCCCACTGCCTCCAGGGTATGGCTTCATGCTGATTAGTGAGCATCAGTCTGCTTCCAACCTGGGTTAAAGAACTTCAGCTTACAGTCACAGATGACATTGTGAAAGGCCATAGATGTATTATGCTGTATTTACTGCAACTGTAGTTTTTTAATCTGTCTCTTCTTCCACCACTAATTCCAGAAAACATTTTGATCACTGCATTCAGAATTACAGTCACGGTGGAAAATGGCCTATTTAAAGTTCTGTTATCTGTTCCCAACTTGCCTGATGACTTTAGGACATGCTAAATGGAACACCGGTTGGCACATGGAGTTTGATATCAACAAGGAGCACACGTTCACAATGAATGTTATCACCTACTGTCAGAAGAATGGCAGTCTATTTTATGGTATTAAATAAACTTCCTCTTTGGTTTTCAGGCCATTCGTTCATTTGAAACTTGAAAAATTAGAATATCGTGCAAAAGTTCATTTATTTCAGTAATGCAACTTAAAAGGTGAAACTAATATATGAGATAGACTCATTACATGCAAAGCAAGATAATTCAAGCCGTGATTTGTCATAATTGTGAGAATTATGACTTACAGCTCATGAAAACTCCAAATCCACAATCTCAGAAAATTAGAATATTACATGCAATCAATAAAACAAGGATTGTACATAGAACAATATTGGACCTCTGAAAAGTATAAGCATGCATATGTACTCAGTACTTGGTTTGGGCGCCTTTTGCAGCAATTACTGCCTCAATGCGGCGTGGCATGGAAGCTATTAGCCTGTGGCACTGCTGAGGTGTTATGGAAGACCAGGATGCTTCAATAGCGGCCTTCAGATCTTCTGCATTTTCCAATTATGGCTGTAAGCCATAATCATCACAATTATGACAAATCACAGCTTGAACTATCTTGCTTTGCATGTAATGAGTCTATCTCATATATTACTTTCACCTTTTAAGTTGCATTACTGAAATAAATGAACTTTTGCATTTTTTGAGTTTCACCTGTACTCATGGCATTGATATAGCACATGGCTAAGATCCTCATTGTTAGGAAGTTCATGCTGTTCCCGGCAGCATCTTCCTCTATAAGAATGCTGTCATTTTGACCAAAAGATAGTTGTCACTTCTGATTGCCACCAGCTAAAAATCAAATGTGTCAACAATCCGTGTGTTGACTCCATTTAGAAATGCTAGGTTGATTCTGCAAGCATCTAGAAGCACAGGTTTAGAGCCAAGAGGCAAATTTCATGCTGTCATATTATTGTATCATAGGGCTGGTTTTATTTCCCAGCAGCTGCTCCACTAGTTCTCATGAAAATTAATCAAACTGAGTGTGAGGGACAGAGGTATATCCTCATTACCTAGGGAAGTATTCAAAAGCACTACTCACTGAAGCATGCCAGTACAACTATTAAGAATTACAGCTGGCACACTGCACATGGCCTCCAGAAACATGGGGACAGTTGAGGAACTGACATAAGAAATTGTTGGATTTTCCCCACTTATGCTTTCTACATGCTTACAAAGCTCAGAAAGTAAGATTCACCACTTGGCATATTGCAGTCAAATCTTAGAATGCAAAGAACAAGAATACAAAGCAATATTCTGCATACGTGGCAACACACCCATAGGGTAATTTGGAGACTATGTCCAGTTCCCTATGTAGGGATGCCATGTAAAAGGCTTTTGTTCCTTTGAGACAGTCAGTATTGTATTGGCATGCAGAAAGTGATATGTCTGTCACCAACAAGTGACTTCTTTATCCAAGGAAATTATACCAAGAATGCATGGAAAGAATTCTACTTTAGGGCAGACTGGTATGGAGCAGGTTACATATGGCCCTTGGAATGGATGTATAGGGGTGAAAAGAGAAAAATGCCACTGTTTGAAAGATTTCATGCTGGAGTCTATACCCTCAAGGTACCATGATTAAACTATACTTGGCCAGGAAGGGCTTCAGCCACTGATTCAAATGAAAGGGTGAGCTTCATTTATTTTATGTGGTTGTGGGATGAGCCAAAAATATAAGCAGGTACATGGAAAGCAAATCAAGACCTCAGATTTAAAGAGAATTTGCTATAGGAAAAAGGGATCCAGAACCCACCCAGCGTTCTGCTGTGGCACACATACAGGTCGTATGGAGACAACGTTGCATTTGAATGAACATCTGTTTATTCAAAAGAAGGTTGCATTGCCTTGATGCAACATGGTTAACAAGCCACTGTGGTCATAAGACAGGAGACAGAAGGAAGAAGCAGGGAATGGGTTCAGGGTGATGGCAAACTCTTTTCTTGAAACAAGTTGTCAATTAAGACATTTCCACCCCACTGAGAAGTTCAGGGAAGGAAACAGTTGTTTTGGGGAATAAAATCTGCAATGATGTAGTTGGCAACATCCCCAGTTTTGCTAGGCCTGAAAGCAACAGTAAAGATACACTGCTCCTAACCATGGCTGAGACAACCAAATGCACCTATGCAGACTTTGTAAGTGAAATGGGCTGTAGATCTGTGGTACTCCCTGAAAGTGAGTAGGGCAAGCTTATGAATCCTTCCAGCTTCTGCTGGTAGAGTTGATAGTCCACTGAGAGGAATTGGTGGCAATCCCTCTTGTAATAGTGAGTCTAGGCAGTATAAATATCTGTGAAGGTATTACACTAATATTGTTAGACCTTGAGCAGTCTTGCATTGTCTGAAGGTAATGATGCTTGCTCAGATCCAGATACATCACCTGAGGAACATTTCTTGCAGAACTTCTGTAAGAAGAACAATATGTCCTTCCTTTGGTCCACCTTGCTATCTGACTTGTTCATCAGCTACAGAACTAATTGTATGTCATTCTACATGCTCAGCCACAAATTCTCATAGCAGGTCTGTGATCCAACCATTGCAAAAGGCATTTAATTAGTGGGTGGTGTCATTGCAGTGCTAGCTGGGAAATTGGGGACATGAATACCAGATCTCTTGCTTGGAAAAGAAAGTGGGATATGACAGGCTAAATTGCAATGGAATGGAACTCACCACGGCCAACTTGCCTCAGCCAACTAGCTACAGCCAGCTCACCGGCACCAACTCACTGGGGCCATCTCGCCATAGGACAACTTAACAAAGCCGACGCAGCAGGGACAACTCGCCATGAAAGCCAAGTGAGTAGGCAAGCAAGCAGGTATTGCAATGCTCTTAGAAACCAGTTGACAGAACCACAAGAGAGCGGATGAATGGAAGATGGGGAAAACCAAAGTTTGCCCTCTTCCCTTGCCAGTTGCCATAGCTGCAGTCCAAACCCCAGCTTCAAATAATGTCACCTTCTGCGCCCAGTAAAAATGGACTTCCTCTATAATTGTGGCTGTCCTATGAGACAGATATTTTCTCTCAAGTGTATATAGTTTTCATAAAGCTTTAAAAAACATCGCTCTTCCAGTAGGCCTTGTTTTGGATGCTTATTTATTCTCCTTGTTATTCTTTTATTGTTTTAGATCTTATATATTTTACCTTTTATAAACACAGATGCTTAGGACCTGCAGTAATTCATTTCCTTCTGCACTAACAGAGGGTGAATGCCACATGAGCCATTATTCTGAAAGAGTTTGTCTTTAGGGAGAAATCGAAACAGAATCTATGGCCCACATTCTTCTAAGATGTTTTTTTTTTATGAGCAAGCCAGAGGCCAGAGGATTGTTTCATTCATTTAGACACTTCCCTTCTGGGAAACCCACAAAACTCTATCACCATTTTCTACTGAAAATGCCCTCTTGATGTTACAGCTCAGGTAACAAGATTATGCTCAGAAGCTAACCAAAGGCAAAAGGATAATAGATAGAGAAGCAGTAGGGCTACATAGCTACATAGCTAAAAAGACTGTGTCTTTTCTTAAATTAGCACACCTTAATTCTCGTAGCTCTTTTTGTTTAGCTTTTTGTATAGATTTTAAACGAACTTTACATGTTATACACCACCTATATTGATTCTACACAGAAATGATGTTCCACAATCTTTTAAATGTTGTATGGTATTTATGCATTGTACTAGTTAATGACCAAAACAAATACAAAACTAAGCCAATCCTAATGTGTTAGCTGTCTAGATTTACTTTTGTGACTGAAGTGGCATACAAAGTGATGGACAACAAACAACAAACAAACAAATGGTCCATTCAGTACTCATTACAAAGAGGTGTAGTGGCTCAGTGGCTTAATGATGCTGGAAAGACTCTTTATTCCGGTGGTCCTAGCACTACGTAGCAGGGTGCCTCAGATTCTGTCCACCTAGCAATTTGAAACCATGTTCTATACAGACAGACAGATAGACACCACGTTGGTGGGGAGACAAGCTGTTGCTCTTTGCAGGCAGTCAGATTCCTGATGGCTCTTCTCGGTTGCATTGTCTGTTTGCGAGACACCTCCAGGAAGGAGGGGGCGGGGCTTGGGTGACACTGCAGGAAGAGGTGCTCATCTTTTTCTCTGGTATGAAGGCAGCTTGTCTTCCTGTGGCACATCTTTGGAAGCCTGCAAGCATACAAGGCTGGTACCTTGGCAAGCTAAACTACTACTCTGCACTTGCATTGTGGTCTCCTGGCTACTATAACACCACCATATACTAATCATCATCATCATCATCATCATCATCATCATCATCATCATCATCATCATCATATCATGGTACTAAGTGCTGAGATGGTTGTGTTGGTACCTCCTCTGGCTGCACAGTGCAGTGCATTCTTGCTGCTCCAATCCTATTGGTGAAAAATAAGAGAGAAGGGACCAAATTCTGCTATCCCAACACATTCCTTCAAGTGGGGGATGTTCTACCCACCTTACAATCTATAATGGGTAGATCTCCTGTGATCCTGGTTAAGCTCAGGGGTTTTAGAGGGAAAGGGGAAGAGCCTTGAGGCACAGAAGCAGGAGCTCCTACCACAGCAACAGTTAGATAAAAGAGGGCTGGGTCTAAGGCAGGAATGTAATCTAAGTAAACATGTCACACAAGATCTTCCCCTCCCCTTCTCCTCCCAGTTCTCATGAAACTAACAGGAAAGAGAGAGGGAACACACCTGCAAGATTCTGTAACTATTTATTTATTTACCAAATTATACTACTGCTCATCTCATGAGAAGGGATTCTAGGCTGCATATGATAATACTATTGTTTTGCAATAAAACTATACTGACCTACATGGCACTGAATACTTAGTAAGATCTACCTCCAAACAATGGGAAATTCTGAATTGGCCAATAGCTATAGAAATATGGTTTTCATGGAAGCATTGATATGGGCGCTGGTGTCTGGGGAGTAGAACAGGTCATGCAAGTTTTGTCAGTAGATGATCCATCTACTGAAGTTATGCAGCCAAACTTCCATGTGGTTTCTCCTCCCACCTCCACCCTGATCAATGCCACATACCTCTGAATGGCCCAAGGAGGAGGAGGTCTTCAATTATTATGGTTTCGAAATCCTTGTACAGCAGTACAAATGTTGTAAGTTTTTGGCACTGGATGGCAGAATGAGTGATGGGAAACTGGGAGCTACTGGATGCTGCAAACCGCCCTTTTTAGAGCCATGTTAGTATTGCCATGACAGATGTGATACAGCTTATAATAAAATAGGCATTTTACAAGATTGTGCCCATACCTTGCATTAGGGCGTGTCATATTTTTCAACTTTCAATTTCCAACCATTAGGGGTGATCAAATATCGTGACCTGCCTTGAGGATTGCAAATATATTTTGGTTACTTTAATATAAGTTAGATGTGATTGAAAAGTAACTAATGTCATAGCTTTTAAACATTTTGTTTCATTTGTAACCCACCCTTTTCCTGTACTCCATTTAGAGTGTCTTCGTTTTTTGTTGCATTGCAAAGCTTGGTAATCTCCTGGCTTGCAGCTCTGCTGCTATGCATTCAAAATGACTGAGATATCTAAATTGGACTTCTTATTGAACTTTGGCTTTGCCCCAGAGTTAAGAGAGGGAGTAAAGGTTTCTCCTTCCTCTATGTCAGGAGTATCAAAATCAATTTTATTGAGGGGCACATCAGGGCTGTGATTGACCTCGGGAGGGGGGAGGCATGGGTGACTGGGTGGGTGTGGCCAACTAGGTGGGCATGGCCAACTTGACACCACTCCCCAAACTGCTGGCATGTTTCCCCTTTGCACTGGGTAGACCGGGCCAAAGCCCCACTGGCCCGATGTTTCCTCTTCGCATTGGGTAGACCAGGCTGAAGCAGTGCATTCTGACCCCTTGCATTTTCCTGGACAGCCTCATGGCCGGATTAACCCACATTGTGGGATGGATCCAGCCCACGGCCCTTGAGTTTGACACCCCTGCTCTATGTGATCCCATGGAACCACAGTTCTTATAATGAAGCCTGATTCTGGAACAAGGACAGGATGACTGTGTAACATAGAGCATAACTGCAACAGCAAATGACAGGCAAATGGATTGGAAGATGAGGCAGCAGAGAAAACTAGTTCAACTGCTGGCATGGGAAATTGAAGGGAATAAGTGCACATCAGGAAAAGCAAACAATGACCACAGTGTTCCTGTTCTTAAAAGTTCCTCAACGAAATGGCTGCTTAGTAACATTTCCATAATCCAGTTCTCTCCATATTCTTTTCTTATTATCCATAGCAATGGCTAGATTTCCTTAACTATTCCTCCTCTGTATAGGTTGCCCCGTATAGTGGCATGTCTGCAGATCACAACAGTGGAACAAAGTATGAGCACCAAAGATATTCCGAAAGAATCACCTCTGGCCACTCAGCTTGTCAACTGGCCGCCAGATGCAGTAGGCCTGAGGACTGTGCAATCATCCAGTTGATGGAACCACAGGAGATTGACATAAATGTAACTTGAACACAACAAATGCGGAAATTACAGAACAGCAGTGACGTATCGGTAGCCAGGACTGAAGAAATAACAGGAGAAATATGTGGTTTTGTATGGTGTCACTACCGTTAACTACAAAAAGGAAGGAAGGAAGTAAGCTGGGAAGCAAAGAAGGAAGGGAGAAGAGTGGAGAGGAGGGAGAGGGAAGGAAAGGGGTGAGATAAAATGAAGTGTTGAGAAAATGATTCCTCAATCCAATCCTCACACAGGCAATTGCAAAATGAGCAAATTGGGCAGTGGCCCTCAGAATTGCTATATAGAGTGTGTAATCCTTGGATATGGCTCAATGCACATCAGCACATCATATGACGACAGGCATATTGGAGTTACTCCGGGAGACAATTCATCATTGAATTGGTGCCAGGTTATCTCAGTCACAGACTGATTTCAGGGCATAGGTGGGGACCAGGGCCGGATTTAGATGAAAAGAGGCCCTAGGCTATCCCACTTATGAGGCCCTTTCACCTCCCATTTTTAAGTTCGTAAATTACATGAGAGACAATAAAATACATCATTACTGATATATATCAATATATATAGCTGGCCTCCTGGCGGAGGGCGGCTCTGCTCTGCAGCAAAGGCAGCGAGGCCAGCCGCCTCCCCTGCTGCGCTCAGCTGCCCGGCTCGGCCCCCTCGCCCTCACCTGCCTGGCCGCTGGTGGGCTACGCGTCGACGGGGCGGCTACTGGGAGCGGCCACGCCTCTCGCCCGACCGCCGGTGCTGGGAACGTGGGCGGGCTTCCCAACTGCCGCGGCGCTGGAACAATCTTAACCAATACATTTTTATGTTTGTTTATTAGTCATATGCGTAGAATTTCTCCTTATTTTTGGTTCAGTGTTTTAATGTTCACTGTTTTTAGAATAGTGTAATTTTAATTTTGCTAACAATTTGAATGTAGGCCCCTCTTGATCTTGAGGCCCTAGGCTGAAGCCTAGTTAGCCTATCGGAAAATCCGGCCCTGGTGGGGACATGCAGCCATGTCATTTCCAACAAATTGCAGAAGTATCTTTGCATTGAGGGCAGTAGCTATGTGCATTTGTCCCCAAGGATCAAACTACATCTTACAGTGGTGGGATTCAAAAATGTTTACTACCAGTTCTGTGGGCATGGCAGGGGAAGGATACTGCAAAATCCCCATTCCCTCCTCACTCTCAAAATTTCCGCTATCTATTCTTCAGAACCTGTCAAAACTGGCTGAATAACCACCTCTGAAAGGCATCAGCAAGAAGCATAGTATCTGCTCCAATCACCTGTAGATATATACCAAGCAGGTGAATTAGAGCTCATGAAGTTGGAACACATTTTGACTAGCCAAGATAGCCCAAAATACAGTCTTCAGAGGCACAAATGGGCCCACCCTTCATTGTCTACCTGTGCTGAGCTTACTGGAGGAGACGTCACAGGATTGGCGCTTTAGTATAAAAGAAACGTCTATTTGGTCTTTCTGGGCTCCCGCCTTTTATAGGGAGGCGGTGACGCAATCCTGAACTCTGTACTTTTACAAGAACAGGGAGCCCTTTCCACGTCATCGCGAGCAGGGATCCACTTAATCCAGGAAGCCTGCCTCGCTCTGTTGAGGATCCCTCCTTGCCCCTCGGGCTGAATGGGCCCCACATTTGCCCCAAAGTCTTAACACGCAACATCTCCCCCTCTCCCCCCTCCCCATTTCTTTTAGGGGTAGCCGCCGACTTCGCACCCTGGGATTTCTCCCCGACCCCATCATGACAAAATCTGCCCCCCTCCCCTCCCGTGTTTACATTCACGGATTTCGCTCAGCTCTTCCTGGTTTGCGCTGGAAATCGTCTGCAGGAGCCCCACCCACCCCTCGGTGCTCCGAGAGCTCCGCGCACCCGGGTCGGCGCGAAGGTGCTTCGGGAGGGAAGGAGCGGGGGGGGAAAGCGTGGCCGAGAGCAGCTCCCGGTTCTGGAAGGAGCAGCTTCCGAGCCCGTCTCTAAGCGCGGGCTAGTGGCGGCAAGCGAGGACATCTGTCATTGTGACGGGCCAGCTGCTGCAAGCACGCGCTCCCGCTGGAGCCTTTAGATCACAAAGCTCCTCTCACCTGCACGGCCAGGGAGAAGAAATCTCTCTCTCTCTCTCTCTCTTTTCTCCTTCTCTCTCTTTTCTCCTTCTCTCTCTTTCTCTCCTTCTCCTCTCCCCTCGCCTTCTCCTTCTCTCCCTCTCTCTCGCTTTCTCTTTCCTTCTCCCCCGTCTCTCTCCCGCCTCCCCTCTCCCTCTTCTTCTTCTCTCTCTCGCTGTCCCTCCTTCTCCCTCTCCTTCTCTCTCTCCCCTTCTCTTTCTGGACTGACGAGGCAAGGCAGGTCACGCTTCGAGAGGCGTGAAGGAAAAGGAAGAAGTGGCTTCCTCTGACTGACAACGTTTATTGATCGGCAACGTCGGGCAAGCAAGTTGCGGGGAGCCGGTCGGCGGGAGATCGCCCCTCAGCCTCGCGTCTTCCGGTAGGCTCCAAAACCTGACCCGCCAAGCTAGCCTGACCTTCCACTTCCCAAAGGCCGCCTTTTTTCTCTCTCTCTCTTTCTCCTTCTTTCCTTCCTCCTTTCTCCCTCCTTCAAGATTTCCTTTATTGTGTAGCTGAATTGCGTGGAGGGGAGTCCCCCTCGGTCTCCACCCCCGCTCTTCTCCTTCTCTGCTTTGGCTGGTGGATGCTGACGATATCCCCCCACCCCACCGGAGCAGGCGAGGCCCAACTGAAAAGAAAAGGCGTGCGGGGAGAGGAGGAGGGGGAACCAAGCCCGCCAGCAGGCGAGAACATCTTGGGTGCGTTCCGACAACCTTTCTCGGGTTTTGTCCCAGGGTTGTTGTCTCTTCGGTGGGAGTTGCCCGAGGATTTAGAGAAGGAGGCGGAGGGAAGGAGGGAGGCGACAAAGCTGGGGGAAGGGGGGGGGGATACGGTCGATTGTGACAGGTTGCTGAACATCTGGCGCAGCGTTGGCATTAACGGGGATGACGAGTCTCGGATTAATCAATCTCCCACGCGTGAAATCGCATATCTCAATATTGTGATCTGGCTTGCGGAAACGGGGAGGAAGGCTTCCCACGTTTTGTAGCCCGTTACCGAAACAATCATAGGCAGAGAAGAAGGCAAGTTTATTGTCTCTTCCCCTCTTGGCCTAATGGTGCATGGAAGGTTTGGTACTTCGTTGTTCTGTGTACACTTTGGGGCATAGTACTGTGGCATCCCCTCCCTTTTCATCTTACTCTACAACTAGTGTCAGATAACATGGCCATCCATGGTTGGAGTACAGTGATACCAAACATTAATGGCCGCATTCACTTGCAACACCAAACCAGGTCAGGGAATGGCTCAATGCTGCATTCGCATACCCTAAATGTGGTTGGTGCTGCCATCAAATTTTGTGTGTAGCTAGCATAACATTTTGCAAAATTCCAGCTGTTTGCATTAGCTTATGGCTGAGTGTATTGCACAGATCCCCAAAATGGGCTAATTTAAGAACCAATGTTTAGGATGGCCATTCAACCTGAGAGTGCTTTGTGCATACTAGCAGTATGACATCTTGACTTGAAATTGTTAGTAAAGAACTATAGCTGGAAAGTCCTTCCAAGTATGTTCATGATCAAATCAAACCTTTATTGTCAATGCACAACATGTGTACAATGAAATGGAATGAAATTGATGTGGTAGATGGAGCTGAGCAAGGCTTTTCTTATGGCCCAAGTTGAATTAGAGCTCCCATTCTCCTCTGATAGAAAGAGCTGTAAAAATATAATTGTAAGTAATTTTTTGTTTCGAAGAAGTGATTCTATAGCAGACAATTCAGTAGCTAAACAGGGTGGAAGTGGCCCTGATGTTGTTGTTGTTGTTTTTGCTGCTGATTGCAGTCAAGAAATGGAGAGTCTTATAACTGAGTCAGTTGAATGAATGTGCGAATGAATGAACGATTGAATGAATAAATGAAAATAAACTCTGTGCCCAGCCTGGTGAGATTTCTTCTTGCTCAAATGGCATCATTAGAAGAATGTGTGTCTGCTTGCAAAGTTGGCATTTTATGATTTCGTGAAAATAAAATCTGGAAATAATCTTCAGCCAAATTTCATCAAACAGGAAAAAAAATTGTTTTGACAGGTGCCATGCAATTGAACCAAAAAAGAGGAATTAAGTCTTTTCTGTTCCACCACCATTGCTACAAGATCTTTTTTTTTTTTTTTTTTGCTTTGCTTTGCTTTGGGGTTACATCTTCCTGTTCTCAAAAGAAAACAACAGTAATAACTCAGTAACTTTCTCTTTCCTCTGAATAAGGCAGCAGCCAGGAGTTCCCGCTATCATTTTTAGCCAATGAGGCAGCGATGCATATTCCCGGAAGAAAGAACCTTAAACCCATGGTGAATTAACTTGCAGGTCTTGCAATGAACGGATTGACCTTTATGACTATTTAGGAAATTTCTGCTGGTACAAACTTTAGCAGTAAGTTGGCTTTTCCAAAACACACCTGTATTGCAGGTATAAATCTCCTTGCCAGCAAATTACAAAGTGCTGGTGCTGGAAGAAATGTCCTTCTGGGTTCAGTTCCAAGTGGGGGGAAAAGACACTGGCAACATGGAGGCTGCTTGGAAAGATGGTTTAATGGTGGACAGGATCACATGGCTTGAGTTCCTAAATAGAAAAGTTGGATCACATGCTTCAGATGTTGGGTGAAGAAGAAAAAGAGAAAGAAGGGGCTTGCTGAGAGTTCCTGAGTTTTTTATACTCTCTGTTCGGCCCCACCTCTCTGTTTCCTGTTCCTGTGTAAGAAATGTATTCTGATTGGTTGTCAGACTCCCATGAGGCCATGCAGGGGCAACTCTGTAGGCTGTCTTGAGTCCATGTTTGGTTGACCATTGCATCTTCCCAGGTGTCCTGTGGTGAGTTTCTATAGAAGGCTAATTCTACCTTTGTTATATGGAGTAGACTAGCTCAGGCTTATTTTAACGGCTCAAAGGTGAGGGCTATTAAGAGTGAGTCTATTTCCTGCCAAAAAATATGTTTCTCCATTTCTTATCCAGGGAAATATAATATTCTGCCGTTTCAATATTTCCTAGGATATTTCATTCTTCTAGGAGAGAGGTGGGTTTTAACATCCTACACTGATTGTGGTTTTTAAAGCTGTGCATGGCTTTCTGTGTAGGCTTGCATACAGTTGCTACTTATTTGTCTTGCCAGAGATTGGGATCTGGCCATTTCTGCCGTTGTCACAGGTTTCTGGAATGCTTTCTCTTGGAAGGGATTTACCATTTTGCTGGATTTTGAAAATACCACAAACCACATCTTTTTAAAAAACAGGCTCTTAGACAATGATATTTTTTTAAAAAAAATCGATAAAGTATTCTCTAATTTGAACTTTGGTTTTATTACTGCAAACCATTATAATAATAAAATGTCTTCAAGTGAATTTCTGGATACTTGGTGATCCAGGAATATTGATTTAGATCTTTTGGCAATAAATGGAAATGTCTTGTGACTTCTTCTCAGAATGCTGCTGTCACAGTGTCACCTACAGTCTTGGGTTTTCTACTCACATATTAACTAGCTTTGATTCTGTTTAGCTTTTTGAGATCCGCGAAGGTCGGCAGTCTGCCAGAGTAGACCAATTGATGGTGTAAGAAATAAAATTAACTGAATAATCAAATATGATCAGGTTTTTCATCTTAACTCCTGTACATCCTGATTGGGTTCAAACATCCCATTATGTCACTTGCAGTTAATCCTTTGGAAATAATTATTAAATAATAATAATAATAATAATAATAATAAGGACACGGTGGCTCAGTGACTAAGATGCTGAGCTTGTCGCTCAGAAAAGTTGGCAGTTTGGTGGTTCAAATCCCTAGTGCCGTGTAATGGAGTGAGCTCCCATTTACTTGTCCCAGCTTCTGCCAACCTAGCAGTTAGAAGAATCGAATAGAATTCTTTATTGGCCAAATGTGATTGGACACTCAAGGAATTTGTCTTTGGTGCATATGCTCTCAGTGTACATAGTGTTCAAAAGTGTTTGAAAACATGTAAAAAATGCAAGTAGAAAAATAGGAGCCACCTTTGGTGGGAAGGTAACAGCATTCTGTGCACCTTCAGCATTTAGTCATGCCGGCCACATGACCACAGAGATGTATTTGGATAATGCTGGCTCTTCGGCTTTGAAATGGAGATGAGCACCATACCCTAGAGTCAGGAATGACTAGCACATATGTTTGAGGGGAACCTATTTACCTTTACCTTTAACAACAACTTGCACAAAACATTAAACTCTTAACTCATGGCTTATAGACATAATGCAAGGGGCCAACCTTTTCTTCTGACATGAGAGTCAAAATTATTGGGGTGTTTTGGGAAGGGGGAAAGTGGCAGCAAGTGGAGTAATGACATTAGAGTGGGACTGTGATTTGCATTGTTTTCAAAGGGGAGTGGTCCTTGCTTTTCAAAACAGCATTCAGACTACTTTAGAGTTTACATTACTTTTTGTATTCAGTATATAAAGATATGAATGTCTAGTTTTCAACTGGAGAAATGGATAATATCCACAAAAGATTTTGCTGCTACACATTTTCTTCTTCCAGCACTTAATACATTGTGTGAACTGGAATACACTTTTTATATGAAGTCAACCAGACACATGAAAAGATAGAAGTGGAATGCTTTTAAGAATAGTGAAAAAAAATCTTCATTTGTGATCCATTTGAGCTGGTCAAGATATTTTAGCATTGCACAGGTCTTATTTGTGTCTTACGCTTTTTTCTTTCTTTCATTCAATCGATTGCTGGGACAAGTTCTTACAGTTTTCTTGACTAGGTTTTTCAGAAGTGGTTTGCCTTTACCTCCTTCCCAGGGCTGAAAAAAAATGACTGGCACAAGGTCACCCACCAGGTTTTGTGCTTAAAGCAAGACAAAAATTCATGGCATCCTGGGTTCTAGCCAATGCCTTAACCATTACATCAAATCCTTATAAATAGGATACTATAACTCACATAAGAGCAGCTTTGGGGAACTTAGACATTGTTCATATGCGTGAATACCAGTTCCCAGAATTCACAGCAATAATCATGCTAACTAGGGAATTCTGGGACCTGGCAGCTAGAGGGTGTTTAGGTGGGGAAGGCTATCTAAGAGCCATGATTCCAGCTCCTACATTTTTGTGCAAGCTGTTCCTCCCTTTGGTTTCCTATCTTGAACTGGATTTCTGTTCAAATTGTCTTGAATGTGAGTAGTAGTTTCCAACTGGGGGAAAAACAATTTACTTGTGTTCTAGGGAACATGACTAGTAATTCCACAGCAAACAGAATACACTGAGCTAAAACACCTACATTTATTCCAGTGTCCTGTTCAGACATGTTGAAATAATTACAACAATATAAATTGATCACACTTATGTAGGGAGGCATGGAAACGGCTTGGAAAAAACTACCCAGAAGCCATTAAGATAACAGGAGCAGGAAAGTGTCCTAAGCCCAGGAAGTAGAAAAGTATTTGAAAGGGACTTAGACTGGTTCCCTACTAACCCACAGTGGTATAAGGAGTGGGGGAACAGAGGTAGACTTATAGATTCTGTTATTATGGTCTATCTCCATAATGTATACTTCTGGTTTTCCTGTGGAGTCAGTTTCTGGATCTGATTTAGCCCATAGGGATGATGACTTGTAATATACTAAGTCATTTGTTTAGTTTTTCTTCTGCTGCTGGACATTTGTTGTGTGATTGGCTATTGTTTCACATAGCTGTCATTATCTACGAAATGCAGATACAAAATGTGTAATTCTCTTCTTTAAGGTGTCAGAATAAGTGAAATTGAAATAAATGCAGAGTAGATGTCCTGGCCTTTTCTAAAAACGCGAAGATGTTAAGTCACCTTTAAGGTTATTTTACTGTATTCACTGTATTACTTCATAAACTTTTCATGAACTAATATTTACTTTAGCATACATATACTGCATTATCCAGAAACAAAATAATTCTTTAATGACAAGAAATTAAATTCTAAAAGGATCTTAAGAAAGAAATTACCTGCAAGAAGTTCAGGCAGAATTAAACAGTAACTGTTCACATAACAATGTTGAATATTTCACAGATATTCATAAAAGAATGAGACCGAATTGAATAATTCGTTGGGATCTTATCCTGCTTTGAAAGATATATACATTAGGTTTATTTCTCTTGTATGTGAACCATAGATTATATTAATGTTTGATTCATTCAATACATGCAATCAAGTTGGTGTCAACTCTTAGTAACCACATAGATAGATTTTCTCCATTATGATCTATCTCTACTCTCATCCTTCAAGCCTTCCAACAGTGCACTCCTCACCACTGTAACTGAGCCCACCCGTCTTGCTTCTGGTTGTCCTCTTCTCTTTCCTTTAAGGAAAGGAACCTTTCCCCAGGACTTTCTCTGAAGAGCTAGGTCCTCACATAATATATCCAAAATAGAATAATTTGAGCCTGGTCTTTACACCAAACTTTAGGTTGATTTGTTCAATGATCCATTCGTTTGTTTCTTGGATTGTCACTGGTATTTTATAACACTATTCAGTAGTATTCTATAATCAGGGATGGGCTGCTGAGAATTTGCAGGGGTTCAGGAGAACCTCTATCTAAGATTCTGTGCAGTTTGGAGAACCCCCAAATCCCACTCCTCAAGTTTCAAGTTTCAAGTTTATTAGAATTTGTATGCCGCCCACTCCCATAGAGACTCTGGGCGGCTCACAACAATCAAGAAACATTTAATTTTAAAAAATAGAGATTAAAAAAAATTAAAATAGAGTATTAAAATTCATGTCACCCATTCCATCTAAGCTGGGCTGGATATTAATCAACAGCCCCAGGCCTGCCGGAACAGCCAGGTCTTGACAGCTTTACGGAAGGCCGGGAGAGTGGTAAGGGTCCAGATCTCTGCAGGTAGATCGTTAGACAGGGCCGGCTCAGCAACAGAGAAGGCCATCCCCCAGGGAGTCGCCAGCCGGCATTGTCCGGCTGATGGCACCCGGAGGAGACCCAACCTGTGCGATCTTGTTGGTCGTTGGGAGGTAAGTGGCAGGAGACGGTCTCTCAGGTAGCCAGGTGCTAAACCATGAAGGGCTTTAAAAGTAATGACTAGCACCTTGAAGCCCGTCCGGAGACCAATAGGAAGCCAGTGCAGCTCGCGGAGGATAGGTGTAATTTGGGTGTATCTAGATATATCCCATATCACTCGTGCGGCTGCGTTCTGGACCAACTGTAGTCTTCGAACACTCTTCAGGGGCAGCCCCATGTAGAGCGTGTTACAGTAATCCAGTCTTGAGGTGACGAGGGCCCCACCCCTATCAGGAGTCCCCATGTGGCCTGTTTTGGATGTAGGTAAATGCAGGGCATGCGCAGAGAGCATGAGCGGGCAAAAATTGGGCCTACTGGAAGTTCAGGAAGTTTTAGCAAGAGGTTCTCTGCTGGGTTGCTGGGTAGCTGTAGTTATGGTGGCCATGGCCTAGTTGGCCTCCTGCACCAAGGCAGACGCCATTTTTACTCTCCCGGAGACTCGAAGAAAGCCTCTGGAGCCCAGGGAGGGCAAAAAAGCCCCCCCAACTTGGTGCAGGAGGCTGACTAGGCCAAGCCCACCATGGCCACAGCCACCCAGCAATCGGGCAGAGAACCTCTTGCTAAAACGGTTGAAGCCCACCCCTGTTTATAATACAAAAGTTCTTAACACTATCAATACTTTCCTATTCTACTTCTTCAAAGTCCATTTGTTACTTCTATATTGTCATGAGGAAATACCATTTGCTTGCACTACATACATCTTTGAAGGTATATAGAAACAAGAGGACCTTTGAGTATCTTTCTGAAGGTCTTCATAGCTGCTCTACCAAGTATTAGTCTGTATGATTGTTCCCTTACTATTTTGGTTCATCCCAAAATGCAGAAACTATCTACCACTTTGATATCTTCCCTGTCAATTTTAATTATTAACAATTAAACATTAACAATTAGAAGGAGAATAAAGAACGCAATTTATGCCACAGTTAAAAATAGTTTCTGTGGTTTAGTGATTTAATTGTTTAAACTCTCCCCCCCCCCCGAGTCTGATTTATATAGGTGTGTGTCAATTAGGATTTTTATAAAAATCATTAAGGTTACCAGATCTGAGCCGCCGAAATAAAGGCAAATATAAATAGATTCCAAGAGATCCAGGGAGAAACGAAGTCTTTGTGGCCAACTTATGGTTATCTGGATTTCTATAGACCAAAATTTGTGGCCCTACTATAAAGTTTACCTTAAGCATGGAGTAGGCATTAAAAAAAATAACCTCATTCTGTGGGCATGCTGTGATGGATTTTTTCCCCAAAAAATAAACTATAATATAAAATAATTGATAGCAATCTCACATGTTTATATATTGTAGGACTATACTCTCTTGGATTTATGTTTTGTTTTCTCTTGTAATTTTGCACTTTTAAAATATCTGCTGTCTTGATTAATGGAAAAATTGGTTATACACTGGAGAGAGAAATCAATTGCAGAGCTGATTAAGGTCAGTCATAGAAATCACATTGAAAGTATCACATGCTAGGATGTATGTCAGATGAATATAGTGGTTTAATAATTATTTAGCTAGGATTAAATCTCTTGCTGATCTCAATGACACTTATTTCTAAGTGGATTTATAGAGGATTTCATTGTAGAGAAGATCCCTTGTATAATTATACAGCTGGCGTAAACATACTTTTCTAATCCATTACTTTATTACTACTACATTCAGTAGGATAATTCATTTTGTAAATATCTGAAATACCATCCATCAGAGAAATGAATGTGAATTGCTGTTCCAAATACACTAGAATAAGGAAAATGTTCATATCACCAAATAATAGCTAAACCAAAGAATTTATGACTGAAACAATTATTTTCCTATCGTATTATGCTGCCACATTTGGATTATAAATCTCTTATTTTTCAAAGCCTCATATTGACAGGTGATGATGTAGAAATAGCTATAATAATTGAATAATCAACTATGTGAAAAAATGACTTACAGTCTGTTTTAATTTGATAGATAAGCAATTGTTTTTCTTTTGTTTTCGCCCAAGAGAAGAAAATGCCAATGAGGCGAGCATTCAGTGAGAAATTGTTCCACCTTTGTGTCCTTATATGACAATGTTTTGTTTCATTATATAGTTATCTGCCTTGGACTCTGCAACCTCTTAAACTTCCTGCATTTCACTGAATTCCAAGGAAAAATAATAAAATCCCAGGGAATTCATACAAGATGTTTTAGATCAAGACATTTGCTGCAAAATGATGAAGATAGAAGTAACATCTGTGCTCTCTTCCACTTTCAAAGTTGCAGTGAGCTCAAAAACTTAAAATCTAAATATATTCAAAAGTACCTTGAATGTGGGATACAACAACTGAAGTAATTTTCACTTGGGATGTTGTATAAATCTTTGGAGCAGGGCTTCTTTTCAATGATAGCTTGACCAGAGTAACTTCTAGGGCTGATTTTCAAACCAACATCACAATATTGCTTCTAAAAGTAAACAATTGTTTTTTTTTATTTCTCATATATACATTCACAATTATATGATCTCATAACTGTTATTAATATGTATTTGTAACAATTTTTCTCCCCTACAGTTGACAATATACAACAATCCTACTTCTTCTTCCTTCCCTCCTTTCTTCTCTCCTTCTCTCCTTCCTTCCCTCCTTCCTTCCCTCCCTCCTTCCCCCTTCCCTCCCTCCTTTCTTCTCTCCTTCTCTCCTTCCCTCCTTCCTTCCCTCCTTTCTTCTCTCTTTCTCTCCTTCCTTGTGTTGCTCCACTTCGTTCAGATTTTTTTGACAACTACTAAAGGGAATATTAAAGGGCCATCTTAACAACATTATGGGCCCATATGGGTAGTATATTGGGCCCCCTACAACAATTACTCACAGGAATAAAAGTGTAAATAAATATATATTTATTGTTTATATGTTTATTTTTTTGGTACTTCCAACAAAATTGGTGTTGAAACATTAAAAACATGCTGTGCAGCAACAACTAATTAACATAATAAACATTTGAACAATGTTGTTGATGTTAGTTGCGAAGTCATGTCCGAGCCATCCTGAACTCTTGGACAATATTCCTCCAGGCCTTCCTGTCCTCTACCATCCTCTGGAGTCCATTTAAGCTCACGCCTACTGCTTCAGTGACTCCATCCAACCACCTCATTCTCTGTTGTCCCCTTCTTCTTTTGCCCTCAGTCTTTCCCAATGTTAGACTCTTCTCCAGTGAATCCTTCCTTCTCATCAGGTGGCCAAAGTATTTGAGTTTCATCTTCAGGATCTGGCCTTCTAAAGAGCAGTCAGGGTTGATCTCCTCTAAGACTGACCAGTTTGATCGCCTTGCAGTCCAAGGGACTCGTCGGAGTTTTCTCCAGCACCATAGTTCAAAGGCCTCGATTCTTTGGCACTCAGTCTTTCTTATGGTCCAGCTTTCACAGCCATACATTGCAACTGGGAACAATACACGAGGCTTGAAAAACACAATAATACTCAGTAAGCCATGCAGTTGCTGTATTTATATGATAAAAGGTACATTGAAGGGTTAACATACACAGATTAATATAGGGCCCCTATGCTTGTGGGGCCCACGGGCAAATGTCCATCAGGCCCATCCATTAAGACAACCTGTGTCATTCCCCTCCTTGTTTGAGAGGTGCAACTGAGGATATGCTGCTCATTTCCTACAGCAGGGGTCTCCAAACTTGGCAACTTTAAGACTTGGGCAACTCCCCATGACTGGCTGGAGAATGTTGGGAGTTTGAAGTTCATAAGTCTTAAAGTTGTCATCTTTTGGAGACCCCTGTCCTACAGTATGGATCACTTCAAGTTTTGATGAGCCATTTTGGAGAGCACATCCTTCTGCCATCCCCAGTATGGCCCCTACCAGAGTCCAAAGCAGTTTGCCCTGAAGCACAACATCCATTCAGAAGTCTCTTCAAACATTGATGAATGACACACAAGGTTCATGTTTGGAGGCAACATGAATTCCTTCATCAAAGCAAATTATGTTTCTTCTTTGCCTCAGCTGAAAGAATCATGTTGCCTTTGGGATGTAATTTTTTTTCATTGAAGGAATTCAAGGTCTTCTTGCTGAAGTGTAGTTTTCAAAGGGAATTAATTGAGAAATCAAAAGACAGCTTTCAGCACAGCTTCGGCTCTGACCAAAGTCCGTATAGCCCAGCTATATGTTGTTTTTCTGCTCAAAAAAGCACAGTAGCTAAAGTGGTGAAGGCTTCTAATTTAATTACCTTGCTGGAATATCTGAAAGCTGACTTATCTTTATTGCTTCCCATTTTAAAATTCTGTAAGACCTAGCTAATAATGATAAAAGTGTCCTAAAGTAGTCATCTGAAATAAGGTAGAAAAGTGTTGTAAACACTTTGCGTGCACATTTTTTGAGGCAGAGAAATATGCATTACTGGCTTATAAACAGTGGTGGGATTCAAATTGTTTTACTACTGGTTCTGTAGGCGTGACTTGGTGGGCGTTGCATGGCGTGGTGGGCATAGCTTGGTGGGCATGGCAAGGAAAGGATACTGTAAAATCTCCATTCCCTCCCCACCCCAGGGAAAGGTTACTGCAAAATCCCCATTTCCTCCCCATCAGCTGGGACTCTGGAGGCAAAGAATAGATGGGGGTGGGGCCAGTCAGAGGTGGTATTTACCGGTTCTCAGAACTACTCAAAATTTCTGCTACCAGTTCTCCAGAACTGGTCAGAACCTGCTGAAAACCACCTCTGCTTATATAGTATCTGGCAGATAGCTGTGGAGAAATATTATGATTCTTTAAAAATAATGGACTAATTCTACTCTCTTTGCAAGCTGTCCTTGACCATGAATTCTGACCATGAATGGTCATTTTAAAAGCACTTCAAAATGGTAAACAATAGGCTATCAGAACTCCCATTATCCCATTTTAAAGAGCTGACTTAACAACCATCATTAAAAGCATTTGAATAGTACTTGGAAGGATGGGGATGAGATCATTAATAAAAAATGAGCATAGATCTGGCACACAAAGTGTCTTGTAGTCCTATTCATAATTCCTTAACATGGAGTATTCTTTCAGAAGCTTGCTTTGTCTATTATCGTGATGGAGAACCTATGGCACATATGCCCACTGGGACGTAGAGCCATTTTGCCTAGCACGTGTGGCATTGGCTGTTCCTCTTCTGGGGGATATCCTTCACAGGATAAATTCTGCTAAGGTTTTTCAGCAGGTCCAACTTCATTGATACCGGATTTATGATTTTTACAATGGGGAACGGACCTACGTACTTCGGCCCCAACTTCTTCGACTTTTGGGTGGTTTGCAGAAACCTGGTGGACAAAAACACTCTATCCCCAACTTGGTACTCTTTTGGCTTAACCCTTCTCTTATCCGCTTGTCATTTGTGAGCCTGATGCACCGCATCTAACACTTTGCAGGTCATGGGCCAAAACTGCCAAAGTTGATCACTCCATTCAAACAAGGACAAAATTTGTGGTTTCTCCTGAGGCAATTCAGGAATTAGCACAAAGTCCTGACCAAACACAACTTTAAAATGGGTCATGCCGGTACTACTGTGTACCGAATTATTGTACGCCACCTCTGCGTGTGGTAACAGTTCAGCCCAATTATCTTGTTGATGCTTGATGAAACATTGGAGGTACTGCTCCAAAACTGAGTTAGTCCATTCACAAGCCCCATTAGTCTGAGGATGGTGGGTGGAGCTTAGTCCCTGGGCGGAGCCAATCAATTTCAAGAACTCTTTCCAAAAGAGAGAGGTGAATTGGACCCCCCTGTCTGAAATAATGCATTCAGGCACTCCATGCAACCTATATACATGTGAAATAAACAATTTGGTCAACAACTTTGCTGATGGGATCTTGAAACATGGCATAAAATGAACCTGGGAAAACAGATTGGTGATAACCAAAATAACGGTATTCCCCAGACTTTTTGGTAAATCGACAGCAACGTCCATTGATATCTCTTTTCATGGGGCCCCAGGGTGGACAACACTTTGGAGGAGACCCTGGGGCTTCCCCGGTTGTCTTTTTGTGGCCGCACAGATGGGACAACTGGCTTTGTAGGACTCAATGTCTTTTTTCAATGAAGGCCACCAAAATTGCCTCTTAATCAGATGCAAAGTCTTTACAAATCCAAAATGGCCTGCCATTCTCGAATTGTGGGCCCGTTGAAGTATGACAGGTTTCAGGTCAGCAGGAACATGCAGTTTAGCTCCTACCCATGCCAGTCCATCTTTCGTGGTGCATTCATCAGAATGTTCCTTGAACCAGTCATTGGATTCAAGGCCATCTTTGAGTTTGTTCATTAGGTCCGTAGTTACATCCAAGTCTACTGGGACTTGGCCACTCATCTCCTTCTTTGATTCTGACTCTGTAGTAGGCCTCCCTGAGGTCCAACTTGGTAAAAATCTTCTCCTTCCCCAAATGGGCTAACATATCCATGAGTGGCAGCGGGTAAACATTTTCCACATAAATTCCATTAAGGTTTTTGTAATTCACACATAAATGAAAGGAGCCATCTTTCTTTTCTCTGAACAATACAGGTGCAGCCACTTGTGGCCTAGCTGATTGTATGAAACCCCTTTTTAAGTTTTTGTCAATGAACTTTCGTAATTCCTCCATTTTACATGGGGTCATTGAGTATATCTGGGGCTTAGGGAGTTTCTCCCCTGGGATGATTTCAATGCTGTAATCAGTGGCGTGGTGGGCGGGGGGTAGTTTGTTGGAGGCCTTTTCACTTAAACCTCCTTGAGGTCCCAGTATTCTTTGGGGATTTTCTCTTCTCCTTTACTCTTTTCCTGCACCGCGGCAGCTAGGTTTGTTTCAACATTGGCTATGTGGAACATCCTCCCCTTCCCCTCAAGGGGTTTTGCAGAATGAATGCACAATCACCCTTTCCTCCAGTTCATGTAAGGGTTCCATTTCCGTAGCCATGGAAATCCCAGTATGAGGGGCCGATCTATCCCAGGTGCCACGATGAAACTCAAGGTTTCTTGGTGATCCTCCATCCACATTTCTATTGATTAAGTTACAAAATGGGCAGGGGCACCCCCAGCGATTGACCCATCCAATTGGCAAAAGGCAATGGGCACTTTCAAAGTCCTCAGTCTTAAACCCATTTTCTCTATCACCTCCGGGCTGATTACACATTAGGTGCATCCAGAATTTAAAAGGGCCAGCATCTTCCTCTGGGCTCCAGTTGATGGCACTTTTAATTCTACTTGGATGGTCATGGGTCCCGATCTGAATCATTTTCACTTTCTCCCATAGAAGAGGAGAGTTCCTTCTCCTCCTGGCCTGGATGAAGGACATCAGCACCTTCCATGCCTTCCAGGGCAGTTTCACCGTGTCTCCTTAGCTGCCAGCCAGGTTCCTCCCCACCAGCCGGGGTCTGCATATGCACAAACAGCTCACAAAACTCCTGTGTGTACTCAACCTCAGGCCTCCCCTCCTGGGTTAAGGGTTTCATCCTGCTTTTCGCCTTTTGATTTAGGAGGGAGTTATCAAAACATTTCCTCAGGGCAGTCATAAACTCCTTGTAATCCCTCAGCAGGGGGGAATCATCATTACACAAACTAACATCCAGGCAGCCGCTTTGGCTTCCAAAGCCATAGTAACACTTCTTACTTTAGCAACTTCCGATGAGAAAACTTCCCCATACTCTTGCATGTAATCCCGAACTTGCAGTAAAAAAAAATCCCAGTTCTTTGGGATCTCCTCTGTAGTTCACTCCAAGTGGAGGAATCTGAGGCATTTGCTGCCTTTGGGGTCCCCCCCCTTCCTTGGTGGAGCTCGAACTGCTGGGGCTGGGGCCCCTCCCTCTTGCCAAGCTCCCAGGGACATTTCATGACTAACCAGGTCTTCTGCTCCCCCCTCCACCTGCTCGGCTAATCCACTCTCCCTTTCAGTGAGACTTACACAGGTGCACTGTCATTCCCAAGCCTCCTGAAGAAGGTGTAAAGCATGGGTCATCATGAGATCATCTATTTCCGCTACTTGCCAGTCATCTTCTGGTTTTCAGCTGGTTGTGACCCTGGCCATTTTCTTCTCCTGCTTGTTGCAGAGGTTAGACATTTGGGTGCTCCCCCCACAGAAGCTTTTAAGTCTGGGATGGGTGCGAAGTGAGATGTTGCTTAATGTCAGGCATGCCTCCTTCAATATCCAAGAAAGAAAAACCTCAACTCCATGTTAATAGAGATAAAGTACTTTTACTAGATATGAAGTGAAAGCAGCTAAAAGGAAAGCAAGATCTGAGCCAGAAAGGCAGGAACACATACATATCAAACGTTTACCCAGCACCCTCCCCCCATTCCCCAACCCACTGTCCAATCTGCAACTCCCTAAGGTGTCATGTGGGTGCATCTTAAAACAGCCTTATCAAGTTGGTATGCGAGACAGTTGGCCTTGACCAAGTCCAAACATCAGCCACCAGCATGTGCAGAACATGGTGAAAACAAGTCTCCACCAGTGCAATATAATTCCCTTCCCCAATACCATGCCCCCCCCCCCCCGTTCCTAAAGCAGCTGATAGTAAGCAAGCGTAGCAAAGCAGCCATAAACAAGTAACCAAAACAGAGGCTGACACATATGAAGAATGATTGCAGGAACTGGGTATGTCAAGTTTAATGAAAAGAAGGTCTAGGGGAGACATGATACCAGTGTTCCGATATCTCAGGGGTTGCCACAAAGAAGAGGGAGTCAAACTATTCTCCAAAGTACCTGCGGGTAGAACAAGAAGCAGTGGGTGGAAACTAATCAAGGAGAGAAGCAACTTAGAACTGAGGAGAAATTTCCTGACAGAACAATTAATCACTGGAACAGCTTGCCTCCAGAAGTTATGAATGCCCCAACACTGGAAGTCTTTAAGAAGATGTTGGATAGCCATGTGTCTGAAATGGTATAGGGTTTCCTGCTTAGGCAGGGGGTTGGACAAGAAGACCTCTGAGGTCCCTTCCAACTCTGCTATTGTATTATTGTATATTCATGATTATATGAATCAATGTTATATCAGCAAGTACAACCTCTTCTCAGAAAATATACTGAGCTACAAATTATAGTTTAAGACTACTCAAACTTCCACTCTTCTTTGCAAGGTTTGCTGTATTTTTCAAAAGAAAGGCATAATCAAATGTCTCTGTGCAACTGCAGGGAAAAGTGGTGAGGCTGTGCCTTCTGTTAAGAACTTGCAAGAATTACAGATGAGAATGACAGAAGGGAAAAAAAGAGTCCGTGATTGTAGTTTGTCAGGGTAATATAGCCTTCCCAACCCATCATATTTGAGATCTACAATGGATAGCGTGGCCTGGAAATGCTGGGAGTTGCAATTTCAGCATAGCCAAAAGGCCCCAGATGCACAGGCTATATTAAGCTGTTTCCAGCTGTCAATAGCTGCAGACAAGAAAATTACAACATCTTTTGAAATACACAAGAACAACACCCTAGAACCACAGTTTCATGATTGAGAGGGTGGACTACAATTATCAGGATAAAAAAGCTGCTGAAGTCCTCTCTGATATAATTATAAAAAGTTTGATTCCCTGCCAATTGATCTCTTAATATCACTTCTTATATACCGGCAAGGTAAAGATGTGTATGGAGTACAGCTTTGTATAGCTTCAAATAGCTGGGGATTGGGAATCAGATTATGTGTCAGAGTTCCAAGTAATAGATTCATCATAAGCAAAACTCCGAAGCAGGTTGATTCCTCAAATAATAGCTTTATTGGAATTATCAAATTGGCACATATCTGGTGAAAACTAACTCTGAGGGGCCCCTTGGTTTTCACCGAATTAAAAGTAAAAGTTTTCCCCCCAAACCCAAACAATTAGTCACGTGGCCCAACCAACGCTGCGTCCTCTGGTCTGGTGATATCACTCCTCCTTCCTCCAGCCAGATGGGAAAACATCCTTGGTTCCCCGGCAAAAGAATTTTATTTTGACTACACAACCCCAGCTATCTCCCTATCCCTCATTCCAGTGTGGTAGCACTGAAGCTCCAAGATGGATTCAGCCAGGTCAGCTTCTGGGTTCACATCATGACCATGGCTTTGGTCACCATTCTGGTCCCAATGTCAATAGTGAATGGAGGGAGCTTGTCTCTAATTTGCAATCTTTTCACTATAAATTCCTGCTGTGCTAACTATTTGTAAAAACAACATGGAAGGCAGCAACAATGGTATCTGCGGGGTGTATTTTTAAAAAAGGACAAGGTAACAGTTTTGCAATGAAAGTCCCCATCCTTTTTAAAAAGTAATTGCACGCACAATGAATTGTAAGAAGGACTTTTATCACAGGGTCACCATTTGGAGTTTTTTCACACACCCACACACTCCGATGCCTCTATTGTTGCCTTATATTTTGCTTTATTAAGTAGCTGGCAAGTGGAATCTGATCATACAATGTCAGATAATAACCTTGGTGGTTTTAAGTCTGGTATTTATCTCTGAGTAAGTTGAAAAAACCAGGATGTTTGTTGCATGTTGTTTATTCCTCCCTGACATGATTTTATTGCAATTGCCTCCGACTAATTGAATAAAGTATTTCTTAAGCTGTCAATCATGGTATTTCTCTGTGCTTGGTTATTAGTTATGATTTCTAATAAATGATATTTCAGTCTCCGTGTTAACTAGTGAGACGCAGATAGCTTTCAGTGAATAGAAATACTTGTTTAATGTAACATAGTTCATAAATGGGCAGACTGGATTTTAAATATTTGATCATTTTCACTTAGACGTTTTACAGACTAAACTTTTTAATTACCTTGCAAATAAAAATGTGGACCCGTGGTGACTTGTGACAGAGACTGTTTCTAAAATTCATTCATGAATTAGATAAGCTTCTGAAGATTTTGTTTAGTTTTATGTATTATTTGATCTTCAATTACTAAATCTATGTTCTACAGACAAGCTCATCAATCAAGATCAATAAATATAATTGTATCAAAGGGACAGACCTCTGGACAAGGCTGTACTCAAATGGTATATTTATTAAAATGAGGACCACTCAGTGCAGTGGAGTTATTTCCAATAAATGATTGTAGGACATCAATCTACATGTACCGATTTACTCTGTAAATAGAGTAGTAAACAGAGAAAAAAATGTTCTATTTTACACTTTCTTTCTTTGCCAGATACCCACACTAGTGTGTATGTAGCCCTTTCTATACTTGAAATATGTTTGCTATCTGGAATGTGTTGTCTTTCAAACAATACAATACAATACAATACAATACAATACAATACAATACAATACAATACAATACAATACAATACAATACAATAGCAGAGTTGGAAGGGACCTTGGAAGTCTTCTAGTCCAACCCCCTGCCTAGGCAGGAAACCCTATATCCTTTCAGACAAATGGCTATCCAACATCTTCTTAAAGACTTCCAGTGTTGGGGCATTCACAACTTCTGGAGGCAAGCTGTTCCACTGATTAATTGTTCTAACTGTCAGGAAATGTTTGTTTGGACAGCTAAAGAACTTGGCTGAAAACATGTTGACTTATTTGAAATTGCTTTGTTGGCCATTTTCAATCACACTTTTGTGCCATCAATAATTTTTTTTTTTTAAAGATTTTATTGGTAAAAAGAAAATACAACATCCATAACTTGTAACAAACAATACAACTACATTTCGCGATATTCCCATACTATCAAATCATTATAAACATCAAAGGTTAGGTATCTTTCCCTCCCTCTTTTCTTCCCTCCCCCCTTACTTCCTTCTCCCCTGCCTTCCCTCCTTTCTTTTCTCCTTTCCTCCTTTCCTTCCCCGTCCTTTCTCTCCCTCGGTCCCCCCCTCCTTCTCACATACCTTTCCTCCTTCCCTGCCTCTTTCCCTCCTCCTTCCTTTTAATCTCCCTCCTTTCCTCCCTCCTTCCCTCCTTCCTTTCAACTCTCCTTCTCTCTTTCTTTCCCTCCCTCTTTCCCTCTTTACTACCCTCTTCTCTTCCCTCCCTCCTTCCTTCCCCAGTTTTTCCTCTTTCTCCTCTCCTTCTTTCTTCAATAAATTATTGTTGTCATCAAACAAGCAGAAACAGCCACCTATTAGACAGATTGAGTGATTAATCCTTCAGTGAGGTTCATGTGATTGCTGCATTTTTAAATTATCATTGAAGTCAGATTCTGTGTGCTTTTTAGTTTAATGCTCTTTTCTTTCCCTCCCCCCAAAAAATTGTGCCAATTATTTCCATTTCCCTTGCTGCTTCCTTTTGTATTTACAGCCTCAAAAGCTATCATTTTTATGTTTTTTCCAATGTGATCTGCAACCGTGCTGTATGAAATATTATGAAACGAGCCAACCAAACCGTGGCAAATAAGATTAACCAACAGTCACAAATACTCTGTTCATTATTGTGTTGGCTTCATGTTTCGTTCAGCTTCAGTCTCAGGACTCCTTTGGAATACCAAGGAAGTATGCTAACAATCTCCATCTGGCTCTATTTCACCAACATCTCTTCCCTCGTCTGATATCTTTCTCTTATTGCTGTAGATGTGAAGGTTTCTGCAAGAGTCAAAGCACAAAGGGGCGTCCTTTCCTTCCACAATCCTAAAACCTTCCATTCTCATCCTGAACCCCATCATTTAATTGCAACTGGAAGAGCAGAGCATAGTATTGTTTGTTCTTTATTACTTTAAGGTAAAAGATAAATGTCATGTATTTTTTTTGTTCATACTTCTTCATCAAGTATGGGATGTACAAACAAATGCCTACCAGGTTTTGAGATTATAACTCTATAACCTTCAGAAAGTAGTGGCTAGGGATTATAAGAATTTTCATCCCAAATAATCGTTAGTTGGTAGCCTATGCATAAGCATAGAGCTTTAGAGGCTTAGGCAGGCTAATTTTGCCCATTTTTTCATGATACCCAGTTAATGAACATGATTTGCCTTTCTCTTTGACTATATTGGGGTTTTGGAATAATATTCACCTTTAAATTTAGGTACAAAATATATTTCTTTGTATCCAGAAGCCTTCCAATTACTTCCAAGAAACATACCCTAATCTTTTACCTATTATCTTCCTATTTGGTAGACTCCAGTCCAATCAAACTCCATATTAAAAATATTAAAGTCAAGAATAACAATGAAACTATGATGTTCCGCTGAATTGCAATAAATAAAAGAATGTGAATCTGAAAAAGGGATAGATGTGTCATAAAACATCTGAAATGAAGGAAGGATTGAACAGGAAAGATAAGAGAATGTTATTATTTCGTTACTAATGTTGATTAAGGCAAAGTAGGGATTTTCAGGAAATTCTGAGAAATGGAAGAGAAATATGTCATGAGGCTATTTGGCAAGCAGATTTGATGATGATAATAAGATGGTTTCTTTTTATGCTTTGTATTTCTTTTCTACAGAAAACAAATGTATACCATTGGCAGAGGCTCAGTAGCCTCTGAGAAGGATCTTGGAGTCCTAGTGGACAATCACTTAAATATGAGCCTAGCAGTGTGCTGCAGCTGCCAAAAATCCAACAGGGTCTTAAGCTGCATTAACAGAGGGATAGACTCAAGATCACGTGAAATGTTAATACCACTTTATAATGCCTTGGTAAGACCAAACTTAGAATGTTGCATCCAGTTTGGTCTCCACAATATACAAAGATGTTCTCTAGAAAGGGTGCCAAGGTGAGCAATAAAGATGATTAGGGGATTGGAGGTTAAAACATATGAAGAACAGCTGCAGGAATTGTGTATGTCTAGTTTAATGAAAAGAAGGGCTAGGTGTGACATGTTAGCAGTGTTCCAATATTTGAGGGGCTCCCACAAGGATGAGGGGAGCCAATCTATTCTCCAAAGCATCTGAAGGCAGGACAAGAAGCAATGGATAGAAACTAATCAAGGAGAGAACCAGCCTAGAACTAAGGAGAAATTTCCTGACAGTTAGAGCAATTAATCAGTGGAACAAGTTGATTCCAGAAGTTGTGGGTGCTCCAACACTGGATATTTTAAAGAGCAGAATGGACAACCATTTGTCTGAGATGGTATAGTGTTTCCTGCTTGAGGAGGGGTTGGACTAAAACGTGACCCGTCAAAATCGCGCTCGACTAAGCCATGCCCAATTAAACCACGTCATCAACAGGGCGACAAAAGCCAGCGCGGAGAAAGAAGGGCGCTTTAAATAGCGCTTTGAAAGCAATCCAATTCAACTTAAGGTAAGGGTTAGGTTTAGGGTTAGCTTTAGGGTTAGGTTTAGGGTTAGGTTAAGGGTTAGGTTTAGGGTTAGGTTAAGGGTTAGGGTTAGGTTTAGGATTAGGTTTAGGGAGGTTAGGTTTAGGTTTAGGGGTTAATTTTAGGTTTAGCGTTTACAGCGTGCTTCTGTCTCCGCGCTGTTGTCGCCCTGTTGATGACGTCAGCTACGTGGTTTAGTCGAGCACGGTTTATTCGAGCGCGGTTTTGTGGTGGAACCGACTAAAAGACCCCCAAGATACCTTCCAACTCTGTTATTCTATTAAACTCAGATTTCCATTCAATAATAGACTCTAAGACTTCATACACTGCATATGGAACTCACAGAATTGGCACTGAAATGTATTGAAAATGGAGTGGCATTGAGATATTGTGCCTTTTTAAAAAAATACAGGACTGTTTATTCCATTTGTAGTAAATGCTGTAGCATATCAAAATAAAACTTTCATGCAAAGCCGTAAGATGTGCCTGACTGCTCTCCAAAATGTGATCACTTAATTATTCATGTGAACAGAATGTTTGAGGAGCATGAGTAGCAGCTTGTAGCAGAATTGCTTAAAGGAATGTTTTAGCAAGTTTTATTAATGTAATCGCTTCTTGACTTGCATTGGGTGCGGCCTTGCTTGAGATATGAGGGGAAAGAGATCACGGCAGCTGTCAGTGTTTGAGAAAGTTTTTTATTAAGGCCACCTGCTAGAACGTAATATTGTAAGCAGAAAATGCATTTTTCAGCACCAAACTAGCAGAATAGGGTTGCAGGACTAGAAGGCCTGATGAGAGAAAGAACTGAACACAAGGAGGGAGCAACTGAAGTAGAACACTTCTCGGTACAGATAGTCCTCAGCTTACAACCACAGCTGGGATCTGAATTTCCATTGCTAGGCAACAGAATTGTTAAATGTTTCTGATCAGTGAATCACTGTGCTATTAAGTAAGTCATGCATTTTTTAAGGAAATTTGACTTCTCCTCTTGATTTTGACTGCCAAAAGCAAATGACCCCAGGATATTGCAACCATCGTATATATATGCTGGTTGCCAAGCTCCCAAATTTTGATCTCATGACCGAGGGGCTTCTGCAACTATTGTTTAATGTGAAAACCACTTCTAAGGCACTTTTTTCAGTCCTGTTGTGACTTCAAATGGTCACTAAGCAAATTGTTGTAGGTCATGGACTACCTTTATATACAATTGATCAGAGAAGAGCCATATGGTTTAGATTAGGGTAATAATCCTTTTTCTATGGAAAACCTTTAAGTTGTGGGCATTGTCTATATATTGATACTAGAGTACTTTGCGTCTGAAATATATAAAGTTTGTTAAAAAAGATTTATTTATCTGGTATGAACACATAAATGATACATCTTTTCATTTATGTGTTCATGCCAGATAAATAAAGGGTATGGTTTAATGAATTCTAAAAAGAGACAGAAAGATTTAAGTTGGTGTTTGACCTGACTTGTAAGGTTTATTTCTTAAATAGATGTGTGTTGAGCATTATTCTACTAATAATTTTAAATTTTCAAAAAATAACATAACTCTTGTTGACAGTTAAGACTTGACTGGATCGAAAGTTGAACAAAAACTAAAGTACACGTGGTCCAGAAGTTACTTGGAGGAAAACAGAATTAGGAAGTTCATTTGTTTCATCTTCTAATCTAGGACATGTTTATTATACATGTTGACTCTATGCAATATCGATAAAATAAAAAGCTTTTCTGGATTCCTGAAACTATCAACAACAAGCACAAGAATAACTGATTATACCAAATTATTTTCAGAAGCTGACAATCAGATTTGAATTGTTTAGATCTACTGGTGCTTTAAGGTCATTGGTTGTCTCAATATTCTCTTTTCCTCATCCTGATATTTGAGAAAGAAATTTGCAAGCCTCAAAAGTATGATAGAACTGCTGGTCACCACATAGTCAGGAATTTGGTCAATTTAAAAAAAAATGGTTGGCTCTATGGAAAGAAATATAGTGACTTTGAATGTACATTTTGAAGATATATCATAATCCATACATGCTGAATACATCTGATATTATAAGAGGCACCCGTCAAATCTTATTGGATATGGAATTGGAAATAGTTTGAAAGAAAAATCTAACTTTGACCTATATGAAAGACACCACTCAGCCAGATCTTTCCAAATGCTGACTTTTTAGTTCTGTTATTTTTCATTCCTAGCCAGTGTCATATAAAGGTTGCATATTTCCCGACTTCTCTTAGGAAGAAATGTGACTATTCATCTTTTTTCTCTAGTTTTTTTTAATGAAATAGGTAGAGAGATTGCCTTAGGAAGTTCGAAAAAAATGTATGTTTTTTCAAAGTCAGATGTTTGTCCTGCAGTTGGCCAAATAATATTATGTTGTGATTTATTTTGTGATTTGATTAGAACCAACCCATATATAAAAAATGTACATGATGGTAAGTGCTCCAGAATTATAAAATGTTATTTAGCTAGTAATGAAGTCAGATGTTCCAAAACCATATGAATATAAATAGCACAGAAAGTAAAGTCTTCATTTCCCCTCTGGAGAATTCTAGCTTTTAGAGAACATCTCCTTTAGCACTAATTTCTCATTTGTATCTTTGTTTTATGTGGAGCTATATGTGTGAGGATCTATAAATTCTAAGTATTAATTGGTTGTAGTTTGTAATTCTACATGAACTAGTCAGTTGGACTTGGATCTCTATAGCTGTTATCTATTTAGCTACTAATCTTTTGAGATTTTCCTTGTAATCAGCTTTATTTGAATAATATTATCGTATGATGCTCCAGGACTTAGTATTCCACAGGAAAACAATAGCTCTCAGTGAAATTAAAGTCTGAAAGATTTATTATGAAAATGTTAGCTCTCTTGTCTTGATGTTTTTCTACTCAGCCACACTCTTTCCCCTGCCCAGCCCACATGGAATGTTTGCTACCGGAAGCCATAATTCTAGTTTCGGGAGTCTTGGTTAAGGAAATGTTAATCATAGCACGGTTTATCCTTCGTTGATTTAAAGAAGACAGTAAAGTCACCACTGCCACAAACGTGACAAAAAAATTATGATGGTGCAAGCATGATTGTGCTGAGTCATCCTGTTTGGTTTAGTGATTAAGGCACCAGGCTAGGAATCAGGAGACTGTGAGCATGAAAGACAACTTATCTCTCAGGGCTGTTGTGGGGAAAAAGGAGGAGGAAGGAATATCAGGTATGTTTGCCCCCTTGAATTACTTATAAAAATAGTAATAATAAAATAAGGCAGGATTTTTTTAAAAAAAATCTAAAAATAAACTTGGCCAAAATAGTGGCTATAGAAGTAAAATGTCAATATTGTGTAAATTAATATATTAGATGATGATCTGATCAGAGCTGAATTACTTATTTAACCCTTCTTAATGCTGTTTATCTATGATTGCATGCTTATGTATAAAGTTCAACGTGCCACACAGTTTATGGATTGTAATTGTAGTATAGTTAGACCATGTATAATTGACAGATTGGATTTTATTATAGATTTTAATTGTTATTTATTATTTTATTCTAGAATTTTTAGTTGTACATTTATTGAGCATTTTTATTTGTTCTGGTCTCTGGTTTAAGACTGTAATAAACTAATTGATTCATATCTAAAGTTCAGATTTAATGCTACTTTAAGTTGAAATGGAACTAATTGTGCTTAACTGCAACTGATGTTGATAGTTTTGTTTATTCAGGGTTGAATCTAGATTTCAAGAACGTTGTTGTGTGTTTCTTCTTGAGCCACAAGGAAACAATGGGAAAATGCCAGAACTAAGCAACTGAATGATGATTTAGACTGATTTAAGATCAATATCTGTCTGTTTAATTAGAATTCCAGCAGTGTACTTTATTAATATGAATAAGCATTGAAAACTTTGGGTAGCTATGAAAAGGAAATACCTTTTTTTAAAGGTTAATTTAATCTTGAAATTCACAAGGAATTTGCAATGGTTCTGTAACTGAAAAAATTCACTGAAGAGAAAATTAATGTCACAGATATTAGTAGTAGTACAGTAAAGTAATATGTCAGTGATGTTTTTTCTCCCTGTGTGTCAATTCTCTTGAGGAGACAGTAATTTTGGGGAGGGGGGGGAATCCAGCTTCTAAAATGTCTGATTGAAAAGTTATTTAGCATGCTATATATTTGGTCGAGTAACTCAATTGATAACATGTATTTCTTCACAAAAGTTTACATAATAAACTGGTCATTAGCTTTAGCTGATAGCAAAACTGATGCTAATTTTAAAAGATATATTCAAATAAGTGAAATTAAGATATATTCTACCCTGGAAAAAAACTTTCAGTTCAGACTGCTACCTACATATTATCTCCAGTGGGCATGCTAGCTAGTCATGATTGGTAGTTCATTATAGCTGGAGACCTGGGACCAGTTTGGGAAAGTCTGTTTTAGCCAACTAAAAATGTATCAACTATTAGCTTTTTATGTTATGTTGATTTTTGCCTCAGTTCCAATAGCTTGCTTTATATCCTCCCATCAATTCCATGGAGACTTCACTAAATCAACCACAATGGAATGCAACCCATAGAAGAAGAAAAGTTGCTTACCTCATTGAAAAGGATGGATATGAATTGTAATGACTAAGCTTAAGATATTTTTATTTATAGAAATTTTAATGATACCTTAGTTAACCTTGCCTCATTCTTTTAGGTATAAATGTCCTGTTTGATCAATCATTGATATGGATGTTATTACAGTTCTATTCAGAACTATGTTTTTTTTAAATGTATAAATTCTTTATACATCAGCCCTCATTTCCCCAGAGCAAATTTCATAATTTTAGTTCATTCTAGGGCATGGTTTGATGCTAATGGAACTGGATTTACTTAGTCTAAATATCACTACCATGGCATCACAAGTATGTCATTTTAGGATGTATATTCTGTGTTTGACTTCTCTTCTCATGAGTTACGTCACAGATGTTTTATGTGGGGTTTTCATGGTGGATTGGCTTGTGAAAAATCATGAATATGGTTCATGAAGATTATAATTCTACAAATTTTAGGGAGAGTTGTATGCCAACTCTTTCATGGCTGCCATTTTTTTTCTTGTGAGATGTTATGACAGAGTTGGGTGTACAGTATGTTGGGTATAAGGCAGAGAAAGTGAGGCTGGAGGCGAATGGGTGTGTAGGTACAGTTCTTTTTCAGAGTTGAAGTTGGAATGGTATTACATTTGTTTATGAAATGCTAATTGTGTGAGTAGATAATACTCAAATAATCTCCTCACACAATTAGCATTTCATGAACAAATGTATTATATGCAAATGTAAAACCGTTCCAACTTCAACTCTGGAAAAGAACTGTACCTACACACCCATTCTCCTTCAGCCTCATTTTCTCTCTCTTACAGTCAACTTACTGTACATCATATATAAAATAGTGTTCAAAGCACAGACCAAAAAACTAGCTAATAATATTTGACATTAAGATTAGAAACAAGCTTGAATTTTAACTGAGAAGGACATGTGATAGCATCAGAAAGTGTTAATGTAGTGACCTGGCTAAATTCCTTGATAATTAAGTTTTTCCTATCTAAAATACTTCCAACAGAATGAGATAAAAAATATGTCAATATTTGCTGTCCTGGATAAAAAGTAATTCCCCTTATTTCTTATTTGAGTGGTGCAATCTTAAAATGGGGAGCAGGGCAAAGATTGATTTGCTGAGATCCATATGCAACCTGGTTCTATTCTTGGATTAATTGACCAAGAAAATCTGATTGTCTTTTGTTTCTATGACTTAATATTGTGGTAAGAAGAACATTTATGTGCAAAACCCCAAACCCTACCAGTGCTGCTAAACTATAGTTGTCAGCAACTCAACCAATATGGCTAGTAATGGCTAGAGAACCATAGTGGTGCAATGGTTAGAGTGCAATACTGCAGGCTACTTCAGCTGACTGCTACCTGCAGTTCAGCCATTCAAATCTCACCAGCTCAAGTTTGGCTCAGACTTCCATCCTTCCGAGGTGGGTAAAATGAGGATCCTGATTGTTGGGGGCAATATGCTGACTCTGTAAACCGCTTAGAGAGGGCTGTAAAAGCACTATGAAGCGGTATATAAGTCTAAGTGCAATTGCTAAGTGCTATAGTAATGAGGAATGTTCTCGTTTCTGTTTAGAACATCTGGAAAGTTCTAGGCTTCACTGGTCTGGTTTACATGCATGTTTCTCTTTTCAAGAAAGTTCAGAGCAGTATGTGAAGTACTGATTTTGAGAGACAGTGCACTTACGGTACAAATCTAAGAGAATGTTATGTTTTCCTTCTTTGATACCAAACATGTTGACAGAATTGAATCCAGTTTCTCTCTCACACAAGTAATACATGACTTTGAGAGCAGACAGCAGCAAATTGTACTCACCAGATTTGGCAAGTGGGCAGTGTTTCTGCTGACTATTGAACCAGCCAGTGTAAATTACAGAATGTAGAACATGGTCAGCATGAGAAGCTGAGGCAGGAAATTACTGAATCCAGCTGGAAAACAATGTGAGTGAAATGTGCCAGCTGGCATATAGAGCATGATCCCCAAGAGCTTTGTCTGAATATCAGTCTCTGCATGGTGTACTTAAAAAAAAATAGGACATGTTGTCTGTAGATAGCTTCTAAATTCTAGTTGGAGACTGCAGAGAATCATGTGTTGTGCTTAGTACGTGCACAAATGCAAATCAGTTTGACACGTGTCCTACGGTACAACAGCGTTGGGCATATTAGGTACAATGTCCTCATTAAAAATATGATGATGATTGTGATAATAACATTTTTCCAGCTTGATTACTGCATCATTTATTTTACTCACTGACTGGTTGCCACTTAAAATTAAACATTCATAAGGTGATGTCAAACAGTTTGAGAAAATACATGTTACATATGTTGTATTTTTTAACTAGCTTTTAAATGTTACTTTTATGCGGTTTTTCGACTTCTGATAATTCATCCCAACAGCCCTTTTTGTATTGCTACATCTGTCTCCATTATTTAACTATAGTCTTCCAGAGTTGCTGCAACATGTCCCACTCGCAGTATTTCCAAATCCTAGACATTTATGGGTTGAACTAACACTGTTGAAGTTTGTCAAGAAAAACATAAAACTAAAGTACATTTTCTAGGATAACTGCAATTATTCTAAGAAGCCCCTGCTGTTAACTTTGAAACTATATAATAAGTCCAGAGCTCTTTCCTCTAATTACACCCTACTTAGTTACTCGCCATTTCTGTATAGGAAATATTGCCCCTTCTTGACACTGAGTACATGGACTTTATTTGACCCTCACAATTCACCTAATAGCAATAGCAATAGCAGTTAGACTTATATACCACTTCATAGGGCTTTCAGCCCTCTCTAAGCAGTTTACAGAGTCAGCATATTGCCCCCAACAACAATCCAGGTCCTCATTTTACCCACCTCAGAAGGATGGAAGGCTGAGTCAACCCTGAGCCGGTGAGATTTGAACAGCCGAACTGCAGAACTGCAGTCAGCTGAAGTAGCCTGCAGTGCTGCATTTAACCACTGCGCCACCTCGGCTCCTACAGATTATACTTCATGGATTGCCCAGATAATGATCGAATAACAAACTAACAGAGTTGGAAGGGGATTTTCTAGTCCAATCCTCTGCTCAAGCAGGAGACCCTATACCATTCTGGGCCAATGTTTGCCCTGTCTCTTCTTGCAAACCTCTAGTGTTGGAGCACCCACAATTTCTGAAGGCAAGCAGTTCCAGAGGTTAATTACTCTCAGGAAAATTCTCCTTAATTCTAGGTTGCTTCCCTCTTTCATTAGTTTCATCATTGCTTCTTGTCCTGCATTCAGGGGCCTTTGGAGAATAGATTGACCCTCTCTTCTTTCTGGGAGCTCTTTAGATATTGGAACACTGCTATCATGTCACCCCTAATCATTATTTTTACTAGATTAGATATACAATTCCTGCAACTGTTCTTCATATGCTTTAGCCTCCAACCCCCTAATCAGTTTTGTTGCTCTTCTCTGCACTCTGTCTAGAGTCTTTTTAATATCGTGGCAGCCAAAACTGGATGCAATATTCCAAATGTGGTCTTACCAAGGCATTATTAAGTTGCACTAACATTTCATGTGATCTTGATTCTATCCTATTAATGCATCCTAGGACTGCTTTAACTTGGCAGTTGCAGCACACTGCTGGCTCATATTCAAGTGATTGTCCAGTTACTACTGTTGAGCCAGGTACCACCTGTTCTATATTTGTGCATTTGGTTTTTCTTGTCTAAATGTAATATTTTACTTCTATCCACATTGAATTTCATCTTATTAGGCAGTATAGGCAATAAAGAAACAAAGGAAAGTCTGTTTTATAGAGTTGTTGTGATTGCTTTCTTGGGTAGGGTCGGTTAGTTTTGGGAGTCTTCTCTGGTATTATTTATTTCTCCACAAACAAATTGCAGTTGGTACAACCATCCAAAATCTATGGATTTGTATGTAGACGACTGAAATAAAAACCTGTAGATTCCTTCTCCCAGAGTTACTCATGACCGTTGCTGAGAAGTGAGAATTGAAGTCCATAAATCTGGAAGACACCTAGATTGCAGGAGGCTGATTTGTGCTATTGATCTTAATCCCCTGCTCAAGGCTCAATACAATTAAATTGTCTTCGCAGCCTGGAATTGTCTCTCTGTGTACGGAGACTTAATTCTTATCTTGTCTTTCACATTCATTGCTCACTCAAAATGTTGGTTGTATTCTTAATCTGAACATGACTATTTTTTAATCTCACCACATTTGGAATTCCTCCCTTGCCTTTATAGCTAACCAAATCACCCCTCATTATTTTGTCAACATCATAATTGCTCACATCCTAGTTTCAACTAATTTGGGAAATTTCCCTTCACAATATAATAATTGTTATTCAACTTCTAGCTCCCAGTAATAAATTAACTTTTTTTTCACTCTACTATCAATTAAGCAAATTAGAGAATCCTTTCTCAGCTCAGAAGCAAAAAGATTATCCTTCTGATCTTTGATAGACATCCAGACAAAATGTACCATTGGAATTTTCTTAATTTTATAGAAATTACCTATTGAATACCGATGAGCAACATTTTTATTCCTCTTCGCTTCCTAAAATTCTAAAGGCTTGCCTTGCTTGAAACTTCACACCTGTGGATTTTGATTATGTTTCATTCCTATAAATAATGTATTTTCAAAAGTATGCTATCATCTAGATGCCTGCATTTATTTTTCTGAATTTTATTAGGGGAGGGAGGGAGAGAGACGGGGGGAGAGAGACCAATTAATTCTGTTAAAATTTAATCAGACTCAAGCAGACACTTCTGGCATGATAATTTCTGAAATGAATAAAATTTCAATTACTTCAAATTTAGGTCGAGGTGAACAGGACTGTTTTTGGATTTGAGTAAAAATCTCTTTTTTTCTTTCCTCATACTTTTTTTTAAAATTATGAATTAGATGCAAAATATAAAGGGGGAGGCACAAAATTGTAAAATAAAAGATTTGAATCAAAATCTCAATATCAATCATATTTCTCAGTTCTGTATTTCTCAGGCACCAGCCTCTACCACAGGTTGTTTTTTAAAATTGTGCATTGAAATGTAATTTAAAGAAAAAACCTAAGACTCATAACCAATTCTTTATGTATATCTAAAACAGCGTCTATAAAAGTAAAAGTATCAGATATCAGCTTGTAACAATGTCAAACAAAACATATAAAAACTTTCTGTGCCAGTCACAGGTACTAAGATCTCAGCTAATATGTGAAAAATATCTGGGTGAAATGGGTGGTATATATATTTAATAGATAGATAGATAGATAGATAGATAGATAGATAGATAGATAGATAGATAGATAGATAGATAGATAGATAGATAGATGATAGATAGATAGATAGATAGATAGATAGATAGATAGATAGATAGATAGATAGATAGGTGTTTAATACTGATAGAGATATATTAGTAAGTTGGTTACTAAAACTGTTGATTAAAGAGATCTTGTATGGAAGTTATAAAATCTAAATGCACACATATAAAATCCTAGTTGTCATTTAAGCATGAATAAAATTTTACATATATATGACATGCGTAAAATATGTAGAAAAAGCAAGTGTAAAATTCCATTCTCTTTTGTGGCCTATACAGGATAGGCATGTGTAAAATCCCATTCAAATTTAATGTACATTCTGCTTTAATGATCTATCCCCTTACTCTAGTAAACCAAGGGTTTACTGCAAACAGAACATTTTTATTGCATAGCTGCATTCCATTGCAGAAATGGCAATTACCCATTCCTCCTTCAAATTTAGTATTCATACAAATATGTATTGAACTAAATGCCTTAAACCACTGAATAATTAGCCATTGCAACACTGATAGAAACCAAGATGCTGTCCTCCCTTAGTTTCAACTCCAACTTACCCAAGTTGAATGTTATATCATTGTTTTGCAATACACATTACTCAGTACCATTGTTCATTTTACTGATTTTATTCACATTGCAGGTTTTGCATTGCCCGATTTAAGTTATTGAGACTAGTGTTTCATGCAGTTGGTCATTTCCGCTGTCTATCCAAGCTACCACCTTGTTCTGATCTGATTTATAAATACAATTAACAAGACTTTATTTTTTTTTCAGTTCTCTTTACAGATTTCGCTTTTCCATTTCTTTGTATATTAGGATTAAAGTCCCCAGTTATAAAATTCTCTTCTTCCCTGATCTGGCTCACTGCATCTTTAGATGTAGATGTATCAAAGATGTGAAAGCTTATTTCATAAACCAGACTGATTGCTAGAAGCCCTTATTAACATATCTTGAAATGTAGAGTATTGAAGCTAGCTTTTATTTTTGAAAAGTTATGAGCAAGATTAGATGGCGGGATATCACATTTAATGTTGTGAGTTGTTTTTACCATATAGTGAATGTTGATTTCATTGCTCTTGGATAATTTTAATGGCTATTTGTTTTTGCTTATTATTTTAATTGAAGATGGATTATATGTGGGTGTGTGGGTATTATAAATAATGTTTTTATTCGTTTGTCTTGAGAATTAACAAAAAGCCAGTGAGTCTCAGACCAGAAGGGGCAATTCTGTACATTCTCAATAACCATTCAACTTCAAGATCTCTAAGAACTGCACAAACAGTGCATTAATTCATGGGGAGAACAGAATATATATTCACAATATATAAGCCACTATGGGTGTAAGAAACATGTATACCCTTCCAACTGGCAACAGGCAATGAACTGTTTCATACGGTTTCATTCTTGTCAGCAGTAAAAGATTATTATCTAACTGAACTGTGTCTGTGAAACCTGCCGTATCTTTTTCTAGGAAATGGGTTGTGTGAAAGAACAACTCTGTCATTTATTACCAAGTTGTGAATAAATAAATAAACCTTACAATAAGGAAGTTTAGATGATAGCATTATCATCTAGCAATTTATTTATTTATGTGAAACATTTATATGGATGCCTACATTATATGAAACAACTATTGGCACCTAACAGACATAATTTAATATAAATGACTTTGTGTGTGTATGTGTGTGTGTGTGTGTTCCAGCATAACTCTGGAACACCTCAGGCAATTTCAACCAAACTTGGTACACAGATGACTTACTCTCTGGAAACAAATACTCTGGGGGTCAGATACCTCTAACATCCCTCAGGGTGTGTTCTGTTAAGATACAGCCTGTTGTGCCTGAAAATGGATTCTGTACTGCCTTAAATGGCTTCTACTGTACAGCATAGTGGAGTTGCTATGGTAATGGCTTCACTGTAGTCCACAAAGGGGCTCCCTCTTATAAGGGGGAAAATCCAACATTAGAAATTACATTTGGTCCAGATATTTGTGAATGTCTAATATAGGATTTGGATAAATAAATACCCGGACAATGCCGGGGTAAGAGCTAGTAATAATTAAAAAAAAACATTTGAGACTCTTACATACCATCAGTGCTGTAACAATACTCTCTCAAATCATCATTTTAGCTGTTGTGTACCCACTGCAGGATGAAGGCCTCTTCCACACGTTTTCAACCAATATGATCCTGAGCTTTCTTTTATATGCATATATACCGGGCTCACCTCCCATCGTACCCAATGCCCGAGAGAAGAGCCCTTCTGTTTCAGGGTGGAGGCTATTCTGTGGGAAAGGCTTTGAAAATAATAATCAAGGATATCGATGCCTTGAAAATGTTCTTGGAAAAGGCAGACTATACCTTGGTACAATGCCTACTCTTTAAAATCCTGGTTGCAGGTGCAGCAGTTTTCTGGTGTGCAAATAGATTTTCTCCCTTGACAGAAAGGAGACAGATTTTAATTCTCATAATTAACTGAGAGGGTCGAAATCTTCTTAAGACGCCACCCACATCTATGTCCATTATGCCGTGAAGTATTTATCTACCATGTATGTGCCAGTTAGACCACATCACGTAAATTACAACAGTTACTGATCAGTAAGTATTCCTATATCAGGGATATCTAAAAAGGTTTATTTATTCCAGTCCCTTATAGAAATAGAGCACAACTAGAGCATATTGTATGGATATCAGGGTGAAATGCTACCAGTTCAGACTGGTTCGCCCAAACCGGTAGTAAAAATGCTATAGGTTTGCCTAAACCAATAGTAAAAAAAAATGCTTTTCCGATGATCAGCTGTGATGTGTGATTTATATTAGCTAGAAAGCAGAATTTCCTGCTTTCTAGTTAATCTAAATTGCTTGGCACAACAGATTCCCCCCCCCCCCCCCGCTGTTGCTTACCTTTGCAGGGGCGTTCATAGCAGGCTCCGCCCACCCAACCGGACATCGCCACGTCCGTTTGTGACCCTCTGAGCATGCGCATGCTCACATTGCTACCAAACCGGTAGCAAAGGTAAGTGGATTTCGCCCCTGACGGATATATGGTCAATGTTCGTTGCAACAAAGTACTTATCATTCATAGGTAGTCTGTTTCACTGTCCAAATATTATTTAAAAAAAACACTTTCATGAAAGCTCTTTCTTAACATTTACTACAGAGTTGTTTTTTCATGGTTTGAATCATGGCTTCCTACCAACAATAATGGACATAGAATATTTTAGAGGCTGCACCTGACCTTGTACAGATGTGCCCCAAGCCCCATCAATCATTTCCCACTGAGCCCTTTAAATATTCCTTCCCTCTCTTACCTTGTGTCTTAACCCTACTAATGCATGGCTGATTTATTTCAATTGACTTTGTGAAGGTTAAGCCAAATTAATGGATGTTCTAGCCGGTTTTCTATTAGAACTTCCGAAGCCGGTGTGGTCATTTCTCAGAACTCGTCAGTCTATCTAAATGGAGTAGAAAATTCTGGAAGACGAATTCCCCAAATTATCCCAGCGATGATGATGGTTGGGGGAACAGAAGCCTTTATTTAGAGCAACAGAAGCAACAAGTCAGTGATCTGGATTGGTTACTTCATTGTTTATCTTATTCTTTTTAACAGGCTAAACAAAACAAAAACCCCACAACTGCATGAAACCGATCTTTTCAATTTCTACTTAATGAAAGTTAGCAATGGGAATCTTCCTTCTATTTTCAAACATGCCAAAAGCTTATGAAGCTAAATGAAAAATTGAGGGATGGTCTGCGTTTTGTGTTTTAAAAGGTTGTCAAAACATAGTTGAAAAACTTCAAAATCTTGTACCACGTGCCTTTGGAGTAAGGCATGTAGAACAAACTGGTTTGCCTGAATCACACTGAGAAAAGGGAAGTGCCACAGGAGGTGTGCCTTTGCATAGATAGCAAGCAATTAAATGTTCTCATCCAAGGCAGAAAACAGGAACTCATGTGGTTAGTTTGAGTCTGACTTTTTGTAAAAAGTTAAACTTTAAAAACACAGCCTGCAACAAGGGCAATGTGTTTGATGCCAGTGGCATTAAGACCATTCTAAATAAACTGCTAATTTTTATAGAAAAAAATGACCAGGAAATGATATGATGATACAATGAAAGCCATGATGGGCCTTACCACAATGAAAGTATGGTTAAGGCATTTTGGATAAAAATATGGTGGATTATGCAAAATATCTTTAAAAGAAGGATAAAGTTCACTCCTCAGTTATTTTTACTAGGTATAAGTACTGACTTTACAATGGTAGAGACTAACTTGATTCTGCACCTAATAACGGCAGCAAGACTGTTGGTGGCGCAATACTGGAAGGAAGACTTGCCTACAACTCAAGAATGGACATTGAAAGTTATAAGTTTAGCTGAGATGGCTAAAATATCGGCATATCTTAAAGATCATTCAAACGAGACTGGAAAAAATGGATTGACTATATACAAAACAAATACGGGACTAAGAAATTCCAGATAGCCTATGCTTAAGATCAGGAATGATTTAAATTGTTTAAAGTTAGCTTAGCAAGAAGAAGCTAAGATCAATGTAGAGATGTTATTAACCCTCCCCCCCCCTTTTTTTCTCAATATATTTTAGACTGTGTTTGTTAAAAATCTATACCATGTATGGGCTCTGGGAAGTCGGGGGGGAGGGAGGTGGGGGGTTGGGGGAGGGTGGGGGAGGGAGGGATATATACTCGGTTAGATTTCAATGTATTATGACTTCACATGTATACTGTTTTTCTATAATTTCTCTGTAAAAATAGGATAAGTTAAGTACACTGACATATAGTGGAAATACACCAAGGGGAGGAGGAGTGGGATAGAAGAAAGATGGGTAGAGAGGGATGGGAGAGAGGATGGGAAGGAGGGTGAGAAAGAAGGGAGGGAGGGGATCGGGAGAAAGGAGTGGTAGAGGAAAGTATGGCTTTGTATACTGTATAGTTCCAAACTTTATTGGATATTTTATAGTCTTCAAACATTGCTGAAACACAGATGACTACGTTTGTGAAAACTTAAACAATAGAATTGTATTTGGCAATTTGTTTTATTTCCAGATTGAAAACTACTGATTTTCATCAATATCTTTCAGTGTAGTTTAATATACTAATGAGGTAGACGTGTTCTAGATATTACCGTGTTTCCCTGAAAATAAGACAGGGTCTTATTTTCTTTTGACCCCGAAAATAAGCACTTGGCCTTATTTTCAGGGAGCTCTTATTATTTTTGAGGTACAGGAGGTGGCGAGCATAATCACCTCATGGCTGCTGCTGTTTTGCAATATTTTCAGGGGAGGGCTTATTTTACTGCATGTGCTCAAAAGCATGATTGGGTTTATTATCTGGGGAAGTCTTATTTTCAGGGAAACAGTGTAATATAAGCAACAAATGATATCTATTATCCTTTAATAGAGTATATTATGGATAGATATACTAGTTATTATCTGCTAACTTGCAGCAGGATTTGCATACCTGAACGGGTCATCAAAAGATCAAAACCGATTCCATGGAATTGGTTCACATGCTTTGTTGTTGTTATAGCTCTATTTTATTTTATTCAAATACTTATTTTAATAAGTTTTACAGACAGAAATTTAAGAAATGACAAAATAAAAATAAGGAAACGAATGCATGAAGTAAAAGCTACAAAAGTAAACCAAAAAGAGGGGAAAAAAGGGAAAGCTTCCATATCTGTCAGTTATGTCAAACAGATTTCTAAATCTACCTTGGGGAGAAAGAGTAGTTAATGATTTTCTAACGTTCCAAAATGTCTTTAAAATCTATGCCACAAGGGAAAAAACACACTGAGTCATTTTTTTGATGAATAGATAAACTTGCCATTTCAAAAAAGAATGTCATTTCATTTGCCAGTCAAGAAACGCAGTGAAATTGTTGGGATAGAGAGGTAAAAATAATCCTGCGATGCGCTGCGAATTGTCCTTCAAATGTACTCTGTTTTGTTTTTGCTGCAAAACACAATTAGTCTTGAGAACAGATTGGGTTAAATTCATTTGGGGGAAATGATGGTACTTCAGACTTGCTTTCATATTTCATGCCAGCTTACCCGAAATGTGTGTTTGGCCTCTGCTGATTTGCATGACTGTGGATAGAACTGTAAAATGTGGTAACTCTGCAGTATTGTGGTTCAGTGACAAGAGCTGATAAAGGAAGTGAACAGGGCGGTTAAACTGGTTTCAAACAGACCAGGTGGCAATTCTACTATAAAAATATTTTTCTTATCTCTCCTGTATGTGACTGATTGTAGCAACCAACAACCAACCCCTCTGTAATTAAGGGGGGGGGATGCAAGTACATGTGCAGAAGGGCAAATGAATCACATTATCCAAACTTATTACAAGAATTCATTCTTCGTATATGTTAATTGGGGATAAACTTTGAGCCGGAGTATAGAGACAAGCATCTTTGTTTCATTAAATGATGATTGAAAGTGTTGCCTCTCTCTCAAGGAAAAAAAAGAACCTTCAATCCTGCAGGTTACCTAAGATTCTGCAGCTAAACCCTGGGTTATGCCTGTCATGAGTTCTAATAATACAATTCTGCATTAATGGTACAGGAGTTCTTCTTTGCATGGTGGGTCTGCAGAGCTGGTACTACTATCTTTCTTGAACTTTGTTGTCCATCCTCCCTATTTGTATACATCAGGAGGCACATCTGCATTGTTGCAGAAGCATCAAAATATGGTTCAAGCATCTCTGTAGACATGCCTCTCCCAGTGCATGAAGAACGCAAGGATAAAGATAGGTGCACAAAGAACATGATGGCATGAGTATCCTATTCTCTCAATGCAATTGTTAATAGCACTAAGATGGTATCTATCTGGAGCTTCTTCAACAACTAACAGGGTAGAAATGATAAAAGGTTAATACAGGTCCTCGACTTACAGCCACAATTGAGCCCAAAATTTATATTGTTAAGTGAGACATTTGTTAAGTGAGTATTGCCCCATTTTTGTTTTTCCCCGCCAGCAGAGTGGGCAGCAGATTCGGACAGTGAGGAGGTTGGGAAGGAACATGGGCCAGTCCTGGAGTCTGGTGAAGACTCTGATGAGGGTTCTGTGTCAGAGGCACGGGGCAGAGCCGGCTCTGTGTCAGAGGCAGGGGGCAGAGCCTTCATAGTCAGACATTAGTGAGGCAGACGAACAGCTGGAACCTGTTCCCAGTGTACACATGCACAGAGTTGCCAGGGGCAACTTGGGAGTAAGGCCACAGGTGGACGATGAATGGCCCTCCCAGAGGAAATAAAAGAGGAGCAAAAGGGGAGTAGAGTTTGCAGGATACAATTAGTTCATTTAATTAGTTCGTGACTCCCCAAGACTCCTTGCAAAGTTTTGCAAATATCAGCCTGGCAGCTGTCCAAGCCAGATAAGTTCTGTGACTGTAAATCCTCCCTTGAAAGACTTTGCTGGATGTAAATGGGCAGAATTCACAGTAAATTAATAAAAGGGGTTTTATCGGAACAAGGAGTTTGCTTCATGCTTTTGGGAAACCTAGGTCAGAACAATTTAACGCCCTTTCTTGCCACAGTTAAGTGAGTCACCCCAGTTGATAAGTTAGCAACATGGTTGTTAAGTGAATCTGGCTTCCCCATTGACTTTGCTGGTCAGAAGGTCATAAAAGTTGATCACATGACCCTGGGATGCAGCAAAGGTCATAAATATGAACAGGTTGCCAGTACCTGAATTTTGATCACTTGATCATGGGATGTTACAAAGGTCACAACTATGAAAAACAGTCATAAGTAACATTTTTCAATGTCGTTGTAACTTTGAATGGTCACTAAATGAACTGTTTTATGTTGAGGACTACTTGTATTGTACTATAACTAGTAAAAAAGATGGAATGTAACCCTTTCTCCAAGTTTCAGGAAAATGATTACATTTCATAGGCTCACTGTGTAGTGAGAAAACTGAATGTATTTGATATAAGCAGAGAAAGCTTCCCAAATCTTAACTTGGACACAATTCTAAAAAAAAGGTTCAGCTTTATTAACTCTTCTCAACAAGGGCCTTATGCTTAGTATATTTGGAACCAAAATTGATCTTGCTTTTGTAGTGGCTCATTAATATAAATTCATAAAGCTATTATAAATTGGACAATGTTCAACTTGGACTCCAGCCCTAGCTAACTTTACGCTGGATGCAAACTAAGTACATGATGTCATTTTCAAACATCCTAATAAATTATAGTTAGCGTTGAACTGAAAATGCTTGTTCAATCAATAGTTGGAACCATTGAACCTTGAATCCACATTTGCAAGAAAGGAAATGCATGGAGAAAGACTGAGATGTTTTAAATGGATAAGAACTGCGTTTAAAAGCTTTGAGGTGCAAGGAGCTCAGAAAATTATAGCCATAGGTGGATATGACATTGTTTGGATGAGGTATTATTTTATTTGGATTATTTTTTTCATGGTTTTGGCCACAGGAAGAGGCAATCTGTAGTTGATTTTGTGTGATTCCAAAAAATGTAAGCAAGCTTAGACCATGTTCGTACTTGGATTGGAAAACCTCAAGAAACCTGAATTCTGTAGACTAGACTGGCAAGTTTAAACAAATGTAGAATGTAATAAAAATAATAAATAAAAGAAGGTGTAAAAAAAACGTACTTCTATGGTGCTGAATGTCAGGGTTCCAGGTAACACCCCTAACAAAAGACAAGGAAAACATATTGACATGTCCATAAAATCATCATCTAACAAAGGTGACTCAAGTGAAATTTTATCTTTAAGTTAATTTTGTGTTTGTGTGTGTGATCATGGGATTGAGCTGATTTTCCATTTTCAGGTTCATGTCACCAGACTGACTATCCGGGCACAGAGGAGGAGATAAAATTAACTTATCTCTATTCTAATAGATCCATCTTTGAGTAAAGAGAAAATCTAGGAAGGGAATGAGAAGAGGGATAGACAAAGTTGACCTACTGAAAGGAAAGCAGAACCACATATGATCCGAGCATTGGGACATGTTCCCTCCATGCTAGACCTTGAACAGATCACATAACCTGTCTGAATCTTTAAATTGGTTGGCTGCATTTTCCACTGCAGAACAATTCATCTGTTTTTAACTCGTTGGCGTATTGTGTGAATTAATGTGAAACTAGTCTTTTCCACCAAAAATAAAATAATGGAATTTGTTATTAATAAATCCTCATTAAAAATTTAAATTCTTTCTGTGGTTTTAGACAGGCTAATGTTTATGATGCTATTAAAAGCTTCATTTGAATACAACAACATTTAAAAGTGATGTGTTTGACTATTGGAATCCTTACTCTTGTTAACAATGGAGCAGTTTGCGGTGGTGTTGGCATCAGTGCAGAATTATTTCTGCAAAATTCTGTGTTTTGAATTCATCTGATAAATAGCTGGGGTTTCTTGGATGAAGAACTTAATACCTTAATACTTTGAACAATTCATTCTCTCTCTTTCTCCTTCCCTCTCTCTCTCTCTCTCTCTCTCTCTCTCTCTCTCTCCCTCCCTCTCTCTCTCTCTTGCATTCTTGCTCATTAGCTGTGTGGAAGTTTATTTTTAATTAGTGTGTGTTGTTTATATACATACATGCATACATACATACATACATCAGATGTGATTTATCCAAAGTGTTTCTATTTCAGGGTAAGGAGCTATAGACTTTTTAATGGGCACACACTGCAAATTTATGCTTTAGACATTGTTCAGCAAATACTTTGGTAATGAAACTCACCCCTGATATTCCTCTGTTTTCTCCATACTTTCCTATCTTCTCTAAATACTTCCTCATGTATTAGGAAAATGTGCAAAATAAAAATAGGTTTACGAATGTCCAATTTCAAATATCACATCTTTCACACTACTGCCATGACTGAAATAGAATGGAATTTGCTTGTATTGCCCTGGTGTTATATTGTTTATAGATAGAAATGGACAGCATGATAGCAAGAGCACTTAGACTTATATTCCAGTTCACAGTGCTTTACAGCCCTCTCTAAGCAGTTTACAGAGTCAGCATATTGCCCCCAATAATCTGGGTCCTCATTTTACCAGCCTTAGAATGATGGAAAGCTGAGTCAACCTTGAGCCTGGTGCAAATTGAACAGTCAAACTGCAGGCAGCCAGCAGCAGCAGAATTAGCCTGCTGTACCACATTCTAACCACTGCACCACCACGGCTCATAATGTCAGATAGTCATCATTTGTGTTCTTGACTTTGCTTGTGGGAAGCCCTCAGTGAAGGTTGGAAATTGTGATCACGTGACCAAGGGATGTTGAGATGTTAAGATTGTGATTGAGTCACCACGGCCCTCTATCGTGACCATGAGGATACGGTGACCACTGCAATTATAAGGACTGTTCTAAGATGCACGTTTTCAGCACTGTCGTAACTTCAAATGATTGTTGAATGAATGGCCATGTCAGCCTCTGCTGCTTGCTTTTCGGCTGCCATTGAAACGAGGAGGGAGGGCACGGTATTTGGGAGTGGGAAATAATCTGTACAGGAGGACTATTAATTGGGAGTTGTTCTCACCATCTATTGCGCATGTGGCAAGGGGGGGAGTTTCATGCCAAGGCCAACTGTCAGGCATACCAACCTGATGATGATTTTTGAAGATGTCTCCCACCTGACATCTGGGGAGATAGTGGTTTGGACTATGGACTGGGGTTACCAAGGGGAGGGGAATGGGTCATGTATGATATCAAATGCTTCCGCATGCTTTTGCTCAGATCCGGCTTTGCTTAGCTTCTATTTACTTATAATCAGTAAAAGTACTCTTAATTCTGCAAAATGGAGTTGAGTGGTTTCTTTCTTGGTTATTAAGTGAAGCAGCCTTGACAGGCCATTAAGTGAGGACTACTATATAACATCTGGGATGGGAGTTTTTCTTGTTTCTTTGGTCAGGCTATGCGGATGGTATTTGTTTTTATAATTGCTTTAAGCCTGCAGTATTTCATAGCACACCTTGCCAATTTTCTCTTTTCAGGATGGCAATTTTTTTCAATGAGTTTTTGGAAACAGTGCTTAGAATTCATTTAAAAAAAATAACCAGTAAGCCACCCAAAAAGCCAAGTCTTTTTGTACTCAGACAACCATGAAATCCAATGACTAAATAAAGAAATTGTTGGGCTCAACTTTCATTTGTTTTTGCTCTCTTTTGCTCTGTCCAGTCTTTTTGAGTGCCATCCATTTTTCTCCTTCCTCAGTCCTATTATCAAAAATACTAGATATTCATGGTAAAAATATGAATCTCTAGAAAGAATCAGATGTAATTATTGGAATTCACTGTGGAAAACACAACCTTTCAAAAGTTTTCTGGCAATAATTAAATATGAGCAAAGTTGGCCATCGTACTTCATGTATTGCCAACCGATCTCGTTTATTGATATTTTAATAGCTCTCTTGAATACTACAAAGCCAGAAAATTAACTGCTTAATGTTTTCTTGCCTGCCAGCTGCCAGACTTTGCTTAGTATTTATTAACTGGTCAGCTGGATCATTCAAATGCCAGATTTTGGGGGGGAAATGTAGGGAACTTGATAACGCTTCCTGATAATTAGAAATTTGATAAAATGCACAGTTATTAATGGATTTAAAACCACTCTCACCATTGTTTTACATTCATTTAATAACTGTATCATTGCTCAGTATCATTGAGCAAGTTGATGAAGAAATAGCTGGGAACGTGCAGAAAGATTATATGCACTATCTAGAAATACAGGGAGTCCTCACCTTACGACCACAATTGAGCCCAACATTTCAATTGCTAAGTGAAATGTTTGTTAAGTGAGTTTGCCCCATTTTATGAACTTTCTTGCCACATTTGTTAAGTGAATCACTGCAGTTGTTCAGTTAGTAACAAGATTGTTAAATGAATCTGGCTTCCTCATTGACTTTGCTTATCCAAATATAGCAAAAAGTGATCACATGATGCCAGGACACTGCAACCATCATAAATATGAGTCAGTTGCCAAGAGTCTGAATTTTGATCACGCCACCATGGGGATGCTACAACTGTCATAAGTGTGAAAAGTAGTCATAAATACTTTAAAAACTATTATAATTCAAGGACTGCTTGCAATAGGACAAACTATCTGGCACAACCACCCTTACATGAAACAGTATTGTCTCTCTCTTCCTCTGTGTGTGTGTGTGTGTGTGTATTTGCAGGTGCGTGTGTGCGCATACATGCACTGGGCCAGAAACTGCACCTGTATGATTTCTTCCAGTCTCATTCAATTTTATGACAAGCATTTTCTTTTCTTTTTCTTTTTTTGGGGAAAATAAATGTCAGGTGAAATTCTCATGGGTCTATTATTCTTATATTTACCGTAGTTACTGTGTAAAAAAACAAAACACCTTCATGATTTCTTGACACCTTTCACCACAATCTAGATTAAAAAGTTTAAAAACACTCTGAAAATAAACTTTTTAAAAATGGAAAGCTTTTCTGCAAAACATTTTCTTAGTTTGGTCCAGGTTTTGATTCACCTTCAATACAGTTCTAATATTTTTTGTCACGACAATGCTTCACTTTAAAATGTGTGTAGAGAGCTTTACATTAGTGGATTAAAAAGAGGAACAGGAAACAGTTGTCAAACATGAAAGACCTCTCAATCTTCTGTAGGATTTCAATCGATAAATACATTATTGTACTTCTACATGGATGAAATTTATCTCCTGTACTCTTCAAAACCAGGTTGTTCACACCAAGGTATAAAGAGATATTGTTGGCTGTTATTGGATCAGTTTAAGTTAGTGCCATAATGATCAGTGTCAGACATACCAATTGTTAGATTTATCAGTGATCTACATTCTGGAGAGGTTTTGCATCGGAAGCATGCTTTACAAATAACCTGGAACTAACCTTTTAAGGACTACAATTTGCTTTGGTCACTATACCTAAATTTAATTTAATAAGGCAGCATCACAGTATTCTGCCTTATACTGTATCAAAGTGTATACAAAGTGTATACAATGGAGAGCATTGATCTCAGAACTGGCTGCAATGATTGGGTGGGGGGAGAGGAGGGGAAAGCATTTTAACTTACAGTTGTTTTTTCCAAGCCTCCTCATGTATACTTGAGACTGAACCTGGAGCACAGTATGAACTATAAAAACATAAAACTACATTTCCATAATAGTGTATATAGACTTAGAGGGGGGTATAAACTTTTGTGCAATATAGTTGTCTAAATCACATTTAAATCATTGTGATGCTCCTAACCAACTTTTTAAAAATTATTCTTTTATTGCAGCTCTGGAAGGAACGTAGAAATCATCATGGGGAATCAAGTTCGAAAACAGGATCAAATTACCGAGAAGGCAAAGGTAAGAAAAAGCATTATCCTTGGAAGTAGGTCAGTGTTTGGAAATACAGATCTTTCATTACATGTTACAACACGATTTGTAGGTGAAGCTTTATCATTATGACACTGTAAAGATTGTATTTTCCCAAATCAAATAATAGCTAGAAACTTAAAGATCTTCTTGGATTTCAGGTTGTTACTATTTCCCCCCACCCCCTATGTTTTAGTATTAAACCATCTGCAAACATATGTGTGTGTATACACACACACACACACACACACACACATATATAAATATAAATATAAATTTCACCTTACGTGAAGAAAAGTAAAGAGCATAATATCTAAAAAAGTAAAAAAGACAAAAACGATAGCAATTACACACATAGTCCAAGTTTGCCTGATTTTACAGATGTATTGAAAGGGTCAAGGCCAATCTTGAGGATTATGGTGTCCCAGGGGGCAGGTGCTGCAACATCAAAGACGTGCTTCTGGGATTCCATATGAAGGGACCCCCAAGTGTGATCCTACTGGAAGACTTAATGGGATAGGCACAAACAACTATGGAGAAGCGGTCCCTGCAAATAACCTGACTTCATGAAATAGAGGATTTAATAAGTGATAACAATTGCCTTGAATTCCACCTGGAAGTATGCTGAGAGCCAGTACAGCTCACAGAGCAGAGGCATGACATGGGTGGTACTGAGGTTCCCATAACTTCCTGTGCTGCTGCATTCTGTACTAGCTGCATCATCTGGTAGTTTTCAGTGGTGGCTCCAGGTAGATTACATTGCACCACTTGGGAGGTGACTAAAGTATTATGATGCTGTGGCCTTTCAAAGGCCCTGCACAGGTGCCTCTGCACTCTTACGTGTGAATCACAGACGAAGCAATCCGCAGGAGGCAAGTGTTAAAAGGTGCTTTATGACACGAGCGCTGCTCTTTAAGTACGTTTATGCAATGTTGCAGTGAAAATATAAAGGACGACACTTTTACCAGTTAGACTTATATAGCGCTTCATAGGCCTTTCAGGCCTCTCTAAGCGGTTTACAGAGTCAGCATATCGCCCCCAACAACAATCCGGGTCCTCATTTCACCCACCTCGGAAGGATGGAAGGCTGAGTCAACCTTGAGCCGGTGAGATTTGAACCGCTGAACTGCAGATAACAGTCAGCTGAAGTGGCCTTCAGTACTGCACCCTAACCACTGAGCCACCTGTCAACACAACACGTTTAGTCATTTTGGCATCATTATAGTTAGGAACAGTTGCCTATGACTATAGAAATCCAAATGAAGGACCAAGGATGAAAGTAGGGTCAACATCAGCAGATCTTTCTGTAGATTGGAGAGTTTATGAAATCCTAGAAATCTCATGAAACTCTACCAGGATGAGGTGAACCATTAAGCTAATACATATATACGAGAAAAGAAAAAATATATTTTCTGTCCAAAATACTTGCATTTCAAAAACCATAAATAAAGATTAGCTCCAGGAACTCATACGATTCTATCTGAATCACAATCTAACCAACAGCAGATCCAATCTATTTAATCATAAATTAGTAGTGTGAATTTATGGATTTAACGGATGCATCAAACAAGATTCAAACAAATGCCCAAGGGCTTCTAAAAAACCTGCCCACTTAAACCCAGTTTAAAATGAAACTAAAGGAAGAGATGAGGAATAAGGACTTATGACCACCCCAAAACTACTTCCAGAAATTTTGAGTTATTTTTCTATCAATTGTCTTCAATTCCACTATTGTCAGTTCCATCGTTGCTGAAGTAGTCAAGTTATTTTTGGACTGAGTTCAAGTTCTGGTGACTTACATAGATGCATCCATGCTTTTTTTTTTTTGGCATAATGTAGAAATAGTTTGCAATTGCCTTCTGGAGGATATTATCAGACTTTCTAGACTAGTGGTGTCAAACTCAAGGCCTGGGAGCTGGATTCAGCCTGCAGGGTACTTAGATCTGGCCCACGGGGCTGCCCTGGAAACATGGAAGGACCAGCCTGTAGTGCTTTTGCCAGTGAAAATGGAGCTCTGGAGGGATGTATGCGGCCCTCCTGAGCTCCATTTTCACTGGCAGTGGGTTGCAGGAGGCCATGGCACTGAAAACAGAGCCCAGGAGCCCGTTTTTACTGACAGAGTGCTCAGGCCACCACAGGTGCCCCTGAAATGAGTGATGTTGAGCTGGCCATGCCCACCCAGCCATGCCCACCCCGGCCCCCTGAAATCAAACACAACCCTGATGTGTCCCTCAATGAAATCGAGTTTGACACTCCTGTTCTAGACTAATGTACATCCTTATCCAATACTAACTACTGTAGATTTGTCTCTGCTATAAACACACACAAGTTTTGCCTCCCATCTGGACTGATTATAAGTAACCATGGTGTGATTTTAATTTTAGAACTTTAAATTGTGTAGTAATATAAACATTTTGAATGAGGTGAATTTTCCTTCCAAGTTTCATTAATGAAGTATGATTTGAAGTCCTATCAAAATGCCATTAATCTAGACTGTGGTTGTTAAGTGTCTTGACAAAATCTTTACAAAGTCTTCTTCAATCACTTCTTTGTTTCTAAAAAAGTAAAGAAATGTTTTGAAGTACTTTGTACTCTTGATAATCAGTCAGTGATTAATAATTGGAGTGAAAAATGTAATGACAGGAAATAGCAGCTTCTTTATGGTTTCAGGTGACAAAACTGGTGGGGAAGAACTAGGAAGGTTGAGTAAGTGTTGTTTTCTGTATTTAGCAGGCTCTCAATACTCTGTCCCCCCCCCCACACACACACATTATCATCATACCTAACATAAAAAAATAGAATACGCTCTTCAAAAAGAAATAAATTTCAACTGACTTAAGCTGACTTAAACTATGGTTCGTACAATACTCACTATATTAGCATTGCCAAAAAGGCATTAAAGAGTTGTGAACCTACTCTTGCAAAGCTTCTCCGGTAATATTGTATTGTAAACTAAGGAATACAAAACCTTTGCTAGACTAATTCTCGAATACAGCTCATCTGTCTGGAACCTGCACTGCATATCAGACATTAATACAATTGAGAGAGTCCAGAGATATTTCATGAGAAGAGTCCTCCCTTCCTCTGCTCACAACAGAATACATTATACCACCAGACTTAGAACTATGCCGCCTTCGATCTGACCTGAGCATAGTACACAAAATTTTCTGCTACGATGTCCTACCTGTCAATGACAATTTCAGCTTCAACCGCAACAATACACAAGCTCATAATAGATAAAAACTTAACTTCAACCACTTCAGACTCAATTGCAGAAAATACAACTTCAGCAACAGAATGGTCAATGCCTGGAATGCACTACTTGACTCTGTGGTTTCATCCCCAAACCCCCATAACTTTAACCTTAAACTGTCTACTTTTGACCTCATCCCATTCCTAAGAGGTCTGTAAGGGGCATGCATAAGCACACCAACGTTCCTATTGTCCCCACTTCTTCGTATCCATTTCCTGTATTCATAATCTTGTTTATACTTATATCTGTTATCTTATACATGTTTGACAAAATAAATTAAAATAAATTAAAATTAACAAATTGATTAATTACAGAGTGTAAAATTGATCATAAAATAGAAAAAAAATAACAATTTGTTTTTTAAAGATTATTTTTAACGTTGACTTTACTTGCAATGTTATTTAGCAGGCCTTCTGACCCAAGGAGACTATCTCACTACAATATAATTTTCTTGCTTTTGATATTTTACCAGGAATTATCTCAGCAATAAATTACAGCTCTCCTATAATTCTTTATTCAATTCTTGTCTGGGCTATATTAGAGGTTTCTCAGAAAAGATTCATGGGGTTTAGAATCTTCACTTGATAAAGTATTATGAGAAAATCTGGGGAATACACATGTGGCTTATTCCTCAGCAAAGTCTTCAACAGAGTCTCTTATAACATTCTTCTTAATAAAAAGATGAAACTGGGCTAAACTAGATTACTGTTGGATGGATTCATAGTTGGCTAAATCACCACACCCAAGGAGTACACCTCAATGGCTTACTTCGACTAAATCTTAAGAATTTTGCCTGATAGTATAAAATGTGAGTGGAGAACAAGCTAGGTTTATGCAAACAGTTCCTTTTCCCTAAATAAAACCTATATTTTCTTTGGGGTTAGGCAAGAAATGGAGATATCATTTCCTTTTAATAATGAAGTTTTCATCCCTACATCAAATGAAGCAAGTTTATAAAGTAAATCCATTTATGGGAATAAGCAACAAAAACAACATTTAAATTATGCTTTTCATGAAAAGCATGAACTCGATTATTTTTGTCTAAAGTCAGAATTCTGGTTTCATTCTGGTTTCACAAAATAGCTAGTCTCAATCAATAAAGTCAGGAAGGGAGAAAAAAACAGAACTGTGTTTCTTTACCTTGAAATGGCTTTTCTCAATTTAAAATACAGCAACTCGAAAAACACTGGCAAATAGTAAATTCTTTTTTATGTCCCCTTCAAAGTCCATCTCCTTTTTTGTTCTGGCTTGTGTTTTGGTACTTGTGAAACCTTTTCCACCTTTTCCTTTTCTTTTATTCTATCGCCATCCTTCCTTCTACTCCATGGTAATTCTCTCTACAGACCAAGGGTTTGTCAGTTGTTAAGAGCAGTGCATAAAAGACTTTTGCCCTCTAGCATGATTATACCTCCTTCATAGAAGGTTCTGGAACCAATCAATTGATTTGCTTACAGTGTACTCAGGGGTGGGCAAGAGATTCTCTGCCCTGTTGCTGGGTGGGTGCGGCCATGGTGTGCATGGCCTAGTCAGCTCCCCGTACCGCGGCACGGGGGTGTTTTGGTCCTCCCTGGGCTCCGGAGGCTTTTCTTGAGCGTCTTGGAGGGTGAAAATGGCCTCCACAGGCTACAGAGGCCCTGAACTTCTGGTAGGCCCATTTTTCACCTTCCCTAAGCCTACGCGCATGCACTGCACTTACATGCATCCAAAACGCGCCACGTGGGGACTCCTGGGAGGGGAAGGGTGGGTGGGATTTTGAGGTTCTACAAACTATACAGAATCTTAGCTAGAGGTTCTCCCAAATCCCTGTGAACCCCCAGCAGCCCATCCTTGAGTGTACTATTGCATCAGAAGAAAGACATACTCTGGCAAATCCGATGCGCTGCTTTATGACCCTCTTAGGGGTTACCACTCACACCTAGAGAAATTATGTGCTGCATATTCATGCTGATGTGAGAAGAACAAGACACATGTGTTTCCAACATCACTTTTTCCATGTACATGAGAGAAGTGAATTTAATTATAGGATATCTTAAAAGATTGCCTGCTTTACGGAGAAATCCTGATGTAGGTGTGTGGACAGAGGGAGAATCCGCGGGTTTATGAATTGGCACTGATAGTGGGATTAAAGAAAAGGAAGGTAAGAGTGGTTGACTGAATTTTCTGCAGAATAAGGAACTAGCGTGCTTGTTTTAAGAATAAAGTGAGTAAGAGAACATTTGTCTCATGGAGAAATGCAGTCAAGTAAACAAACTGAATAATGCTTGTGCCGGTCTGTTTTTTTCCACAGGGTAAAATGGCTTGGCCTCATACAGCCTTGATTCAAAGCTTATAACTTGTACAGTACTGAAAATTGTCTACAGCAATTTTTCTTTAAATCAAGGCACATCTCACGAAATAACAATGAAACATCCATTACACTGAACAACTTAAGTGGTTAAGAAGCACACTTCAAAGCTTGACCTCAGTTAGAGTCCATTGTTAGTCTAATTATCTGATAAGGCATCTGAAAGAAAAGGAAGGAAGGAAGGAGCTGCTAATGTCTTACTGGTTTACCTTATAATTAAAGTGAAAACTCTTGAATTTTGTACATGCACTTAATTTAATTGTAATTAAGCTAGTTTTAATTATATAATCCTGCAGCTATATCAGCTAGAATTTTCTTAAACAACATACAAGATCAGCCATATTCTGATTCAGATTATAAGCGTTATTTGTTTATTTCTTATATATACCCCACTTTATTTTCAAAAGCTCAAGGCAACATGCAATAGGAATCCATTCTATTATTCCCGCACACAAAACAACAGTCCTGTGAGATGGGTTCAATGCGGACATATAATAGATTCTAAAAATATAGAAAATTCACATTCTAAACCAAGAAAAAGCTAATTCTGCCATCTCTAATGCTTAATTTATGCAACTCAGTATATATTCAAAGTCTTTTCATTAGCATTTTTCTATTGTTGTGGTTGTCTTTTTGCAGCTCTAAAGTCAAACTTATTGACCACCTACATTTTCATCATCAAAAATAGTCTTGCAACCTGAAATGCTTTGACACTATCTTCTTGTGTACTATACAGATTAGGCAAGTATATGAAATTGGGAAATGGAAAACCAGGATTTTGGTGGAACAAAACTCTTTAGTTTGGCAGCATCTTTTGAGTCGAATAAAGGAATGCTGGAATACTTCATCTGTCTCTCTCCAACTCCTCTGCACTCATTTTATCCTGTTCTTCCACTGATCTTCCTAGCACTTTCTTTCCCTGTTCCAAAGACATTGGCAGTTAAGAGCAGGCAGAGAAAACCTATTACCGATAAAGCTATTACCATTGAACCATTCATTTAATAACCACTGCATTCTAGGTTGGTGCTATAAAAAGTTATTTATGACCTTCTCCTTGTACTCACAACCGTCACAGCTTCCCGACAGTCATATGATCAAAATTCAGACGTTGTAACTAACTTGTATTTACAGTGGTTTCAGCATCTTGGATTGCTCACATGATCACCAATTGTGACCTTCTTAGGAGGCTTTCAACAAGCAAAGTCAATGGGGGAAGACACATTCACTTAAGGAGTTTGCGATATGTTTAACATCTGGGCAAAAAGGTTATTAAATCAGGCACCTATTTAACGACTGCATCGCTTAGTTCCGGTTGCAATTGTGGTCACAGGTAGAGAACTACCTACAATATGAGAAGCTGAAGATGCCACACTCACAGCCAGGGACAGTATTTGATATTTTCCACCCAAACATTTTAGCATTGACTCAAATCCAGTGACACTGATGTTGAAAATGTGTTTTGGAATATTTTAAAATTTCTGGGTGAAACAGAAATGACAGGATTTAGGATAGTTTCCTGTCCCAGGATAGCCAATCTGCTTAACTGCCTACCTTCCTTGTTTGACCGAGGGATACATCAGATTGGAAGATGTCAAGTACATGGGGGAAATCAGTGGCAAGGGGCTCATAGAAAAATATATTTCATGGCAAACACATGTCCTCAATGACTGGCGCTTTTTTCCCCTGGGGTGGAGGAGAAGTAAGGAAGGGGGAAAATCGAATCCATTACTATGGCCAAAGTAGAAGAAAGGATTCTTAAACTGTCTTCCTATCCCAAAAATCAAGCCATTTAAGGCTGTGGTGTATGAAATCCCTACAAACAGGGAAACTGAAGAAGTAATCAGACCGTAACAAGAACTGCCAGTATTTGTTCAGAGCAAAAAATGAACACTCATACAGGAGTTACTCTCACTGAATGAAGTGAGAGGACCTTTTGAATAGATGTCCTCAAGATTGCGCAAGATGTCTTCTCATATAGTGGTGGAGAAAAATAAGTAGTTCGAGTTAATACTCGAGATTTTTGCCAAAGGGAAGCAGATATGATTTTCCTTCATTTTCAAAAAAATACAGACCGAGCTGTAAAAATAGACTCCCATGCCATACTACTCATACATTTCAATTAAGTACACTTTAAAAGCCATTTTGTGCGTGCTTATTACTTCCCATAGCATTTTGCTGTCAATTCTCTATTTATTAGTTTGTTTAATTTCCAGAGACATTAAGGGGTTCATGATAATTAAAATATCACATTCTTTTGGAGAGAGGAGATTTATGGGATATTTTGTAAAAGAGATGCATTAGATCTAATGGAGGCTTACTTTGTTTAATTACTTTTTTTAATGTTTATTAATGATTTTGATAGTGGGGAGGGGGTAACCTCTAAATTCCAGTGATGTAGTCTTGGAAAATTCCATGTGGCAAAAAAAAAAAAAAGAGAGAGAAACCAGGAGATACAAGTCCAGGATATCCCCTAAGGTGATTTCTCTGGTTGCTTTTTGAGCAGTCACATGTTCCATTTGAAGTGTTAGAAAAACACTTTTTAAATAGTGTGGACATACCTTACCTTTTCCTTTTCCAAAATGATTTCTAGCAGAACAGGAATGTTTATTTGGGAGATGACTCAAGTGTCACCTGGGAGTGGAAGGCACTCCTTGGTCTGGTATTTGAGTGAATCATTTCCTTGTGATTTCAGTGTGCTCATGGGAACTTATAATTGATCTGCCATAGGTGGAATGTAATGGCTTTCTACTTTGCTACATAGTTGAGGTTCACCAATATTTTGCAAATCTATTGTTATCATTGCACCACTATACTGTACATAGCAAATATCATCTTTTAGTCATTGTGACTCTTACTACTTTTAAATTATCTGATTATTAAGCAATATTGCACATGCATATAAATATACACTCACTCAAATGTCTATGGGTGGTACATCATAAATATGGAATAATCTCTACTTTCTTTTCCAATCTGTCTGATCACCTAAAAATTAATTGAGGGATCTGTTGACAAATTATTTAGGATAAAGAGATTCTAAGGAAGATATTTGAGAAAGAAAATATCTATGTCTCTGCTAAATACAAATTTTGCTTCGTACATAAGCTATTCATACAGTGGCGCTGATGTTTCTTTAAACCTTGCAAAATGTTCTTCCATTATGATATGGCAATGCAAAGGAAGACAAAAAACAATAATGATAATAATGAAACGCTCAATGTCTGCGCAAGTAAGAAAAGCAGTGATGCCATTAGCTCGTTCGCTGTTTAATCAGACAGAAAAAGGAAAGCATCTTAAAAAAAAACCAACATCTTTTCAGATGATAGGTAATGTTCTGTAAAGTTACTATGTCAGTTGATAACAGCTTAGAATATCATGAATGACTACCGTGTTTTCCTGAAAATAAGACCGAACCAGAAAATAAGCCCAAGTATGATTTTTCAGGATGCTTGAAATATAAGCCCTGCCCCAAAAATAAAGCCCCAGTTAAGATCATCAGCCAGATGGATGCATTTAGTACCATATTTCCCCAAAAATAAGACAACTAGAAAATAAGCCATAATCTGTCCTTTGGAGCAAAAATTAATATAAGACCTTGTCTTATTTTCCGGGAAACAGGGTAGAAAGGGAAAGATTAAAACTCATAAGACAAATGTGGTGGGAGAGCAGAAAGACAGTCCATGCAAATTCGTAGCCCAAATTCTTGTGGATTTTTTCAGAAGTACTAATATCCAATGTTTGCGGCATCTGCAAGGTTTTTATCAAAGGGAAAGTCAAGGAGGTAGGATATGCTGTGTGTCTTCTGAGAAACTCTCAGGAAACAGAAAGCTTTATTTAGTATTAATCTAGCTCAGTCTTCTGTCATCTGTTACATATTACATACAGGAAATCTGTTGTTCCCTTTCTTCTTTCAAAATGTAAGTCTTCATGTAGATGCTGCAATCCTGTGTACAATATGCCAGTGGCTAAGTCCTTTTCACTCTAGCAAATAAAAGCTGCTTTTTAGAATTAGATAAGTCATAATAGTGACATGTACATGAGCCAGAGGTTCCTACCAGTTCGGACCGGTTCGGCTGAACCGGTAGTGGTATGATGGCCTGGGTCGCTGGAACTGCCAGCAACCAGGCCTGCCATGCCCCCAAACAGGTTCCCTGGTCACTGTCATCACTACCCCCATCTTGTTTTTGAGTTCTGCACATCCAGTGCATGCACACAAAGTGCGCACACAAGCGAACCGGCAGTAAAGCCAGCCAGAACTTATCCTTGACATGAGCCTTACTATTCTACTCACCTCCCTACTGTTCTTCGTATAGCAACAGATCCTGATATTCATCTGTTTATAGAATAAACATCTTTTCAGGGTGAGTATGTATATCATTAAACTACTATGGGTTTTAATAAACAGCTTTAAGAACTTATACAGATAGTCAACTTATGAATGTTCATTTAACCATAGTTCAAAGCTACAATGATGTTGGAAAAAGTGATTTATAACCTATTGACAAAGTTGCGACCATCACACCAACCCCATGACTGTGGGATTGCAATTCGGGTATTTGACATCTGGCTTGCATTTGTGACCAGTTGAAGCATCCACATGATCATGATTTGTGACCTCCCCAGTCAATTTCTGACTCAGGGCAAATGCTGAAATCTTGCAGCATTTCAAATACTCTTGACTTATGGCTTGAGGTGATTATTAGTTGCCTCAGTCTAATTTATGGGCTATTGACTGAGATGATAGAAAGAAACCTCATTCAATATATGCAGTTAATTAATTAATGTGTACCTTTTATTTTTCATGATATTTCTGATGTTTAGTGTGAGAAATTTCTTCCACAGCAGTTTAAGCTACTTCTGGTGTTTGGAAAATGTGGACAAACCCATTAAAAAACCCTTAGAAATCTGATTCTCCAAATTCAGAGAAACCACCTATTATGCATACAACTTTATAATACTAGTTTTTCCTCACTACAGTCTATATCAGAGCTATACCAATGCCAGATAATCATATAAAGAGAGCGCCAGGGAAGCTACTATTGTGTTGTAGTAACTAACTCTGTCAGGGATAGAACAGTCTCATTCTGGGACACTTATTTTGTAGGTTGTATATGTGAGAAATTGAGAAGGAGCAGGAGGAAAATAGTTGTTATATTTTGCTTGTATCTTCATCTGTAGGTCTGTTTCCCTTGCAAGGTTCTCATTTTTCTTCATGTTTTACAGTCTGGTTCAATTTCTTTTCCAAGCATGTTTTTTTTTTAAAAAAAAAAAATTGAGATAGTCATGATTAGTCTTTATTTCTGATAAACAGTCCTTCACTTTTTTAAGGGTTAGATTTGCTTTCTAGAGTCATTTGTCATTTTTATAGTATTTATTCTTCTGGCTATTTTAAACCTTACTGCTTCTTTATATGTTTTTAATTGGTTTTTGTTTTTGTTTTGTTTATTAATAAAGCTGCCCAGAGTCTAATGGAGTAAACAGCCATAACAAATTTAATACACTGAACTGAATTTAATTAGGTAGTGTACAGGGCCACTGGATGAGTAAATCATATTATCATACAAAATTTATTTTCTCTCCTTACATGATGAATTAAGAGTGTCTTAAGATTCATATGCTGTCTCCAGGCCTTTTGTTTTGATTAAAACAAAGTTCAAAAACATATAATGTGAAAGGTTGCTTAACACTTTTCCTTTAAAATTCTTTTCTCCTTGCGCTTTAAAGGTCAGATATCTGTTGCAAGAATTTCAAGGTTATTTATTAATTATAAGTAATATCATATAAGAAAAACAGCCACACTACAGAACAATTTATACCAGTCACACATGAGTCAATAGGATTCATTTAAACAAATAATGCTTAAATTATATCATTTGTTTTTATTACCACATTCCAGCCATAGTGCCACAGGTGATTTTCATACAAGAATTCAGATACTCCTCAAGAGTCCAGATAAGTTGCTCTTTTGAAAAAAGACTGCATAAAACAGTTGAGTGAAAATTCATCTATTTCATCTTCATCAATGTTTAAAACATGGCTCCTCAAACTACGGCCTGGGGCCACTTGCGGCCTGCCACAGCCATTCATTCAGCCTGCACAGGACCATGAGGCTGCCCTGCCCACTTCGCCCCGCCCATCCTTCAGCCCCAGGAGGCCAAGAAATAGGTGAAAACTGCCTGGTTTTGGCCAAAACCCAGGCTGTTTTTGTCTGGTTTTTATCTTCAGAATGCTTCTGGAGACAGGGGAGGTGAAGAATGGGGTGCACAGATGCCCCAGGAGGCCAAACAATGGGCCCATTTTTCACCTCCATCACCTCCCGAAGATAGATAGAGAAAGAGAGGGAGGCAGAGAGAGAAGGGGGGAGAGGGAGAGAGACCTGTTGATTGTAAGCTCCTTGGGGCCGAGAAGAATTGCTGCAAAATTGAGTTTCCTGAAGTGGACTACTAGACTCCTAAATAACTGAAAAAATGATGTAGGAAAAAGAAAAGTGAACCAAAACAGCAACATGCAAACAAAATCAAATAAAACACCCCCAGGAGCAAAACAAATTAAAGTTTGATTTGTGTACATTGTTCAATGGACTGTTAAATTGGCCACACCCTCTAGTCACATGACGTAGCCACACCCACCCAGTGACATGATTACCTAGCCATCCCCACCCAACCGGTCTGCCCCCCCCCAAATAGTCTGAGGGACTGTGAGTTGGCCCCCTGTTTAAAAAGTTTGAGGACCCCTGATTTAAAAAGTAATTCCACTCACTTTGACAGTGAATCATTTGGAAGCATTGCCTTTCATTTTTATGCTGAAAAATTGCAAATTCTGAATAAGCAAAAGGAACACTTGAACTTCTGAGAAGCATAAGAGATAACATTGGTTCTTGCCAAAGGCTTTCCGTAGGAAAATTATTCTTTCTTATAGTATTATTATTAAATATATATTCCACCCTTCCACATACATACAAAGGTAGGAGTTTCTGAGTTATTTCTGAGACAGTTTTGATTCACCAAAGACCAATGTCTCTTATGTCTGATTTCAAGGAAAGAAACTTAAGTCACGACGACAACCTTTATTTCCAGACAATATCTGACCCAATTTGTGATTTGGCTTACAAAACAGATTAATGAGATACTCTGTTTTTTATTTATTTGTTTGTTTATTTATTTATTTTTCTTTTAAAATTATTTTTGTCCCCCCCAAAATTGCAACTTTTAAGATGTTAGTATTTTGCCCTGCATAAAAACTTAGGGTGGAACCCATGGTGCACATGTGGAAGCAGCTGATGAAAGAATAATTATCCTTTCTCCTACATCTACCCTCATCTCCACCCAGATCACATTTTGAAGCACATAGAGGATTGTGGAATTTTTGGTGCCCTCTGGGGTTGCTTGCTTGCTTGCAGACATTTCATCACCCAACTAATAAACATCATCAGTGTGAGTGTTTATGTAACTTGCTTACTCTGCAAGTTTAGGCAGGGGTGTGCTTTCCTTCTTGGTGGTTCATTCTTGATTAAAGTATTGTATTCTCCCTGATTTTTTGCCCGGAGCCTGCTTATTGGCATGTTGGTGCTGTGTTCCAGTCTTCTTTTCTTCCTAGTTTTTTAATTGTCTCTTTTGAATGGTATGTAAATGTAGATTTATAGAGAACTGAAGGAGATAAAAAGCAGAAAGTCCCACTCATAAGCACTGGATATTGCTCTTCTTTCAAAGGGTAAATTGAAATACAATGACAGTACTGATGGTAATATAATTGTAGGGAGAACTTATTTTGCACTGGGGGTAAACTGCATTTGTGAAATTTTAAGCTAAACGTTGCTGCTGTGAGAATTAGTTCAACTTGAGAGACCGCCTCCTGCCAATTACCTCCTCGCGACCTATCAGATCACACAGATTAGGCCTCCTCCGAGTTCCATCCGCCAGTCAGTGTCGACTGGCAACCACGCGGAGGAGAGCCTTTTCAGTAGTAGCTCCGACCCTTTGGAACGATCTCCCCGTGGAGATTCGTACCCTCACCACCCTCCAGACCTTCCGCACAGCCCTCAAGATCTGGCTATCCCGTCAGGCCTGGGGTTAAAGATTGTAATTTGTCCCCCACCCGAATGATGAATGTTGTTTCTATTTTTAATTATGTATTGTCTTTATATGTCACTGTCTGTATTCCCTTCCCCACAAGTTGTAAGCCGCCCTGAGTCCCCTCAGGGAAAAGGGCGACCTATAAATAAACTTACAATACAAAAGTGTGCGTATTCATACATTCTTTTGTATCACCTTTCTTTAGTGTGGGTATGTAATTTTTCTATCCTCTGGCCTGCAAAGTTCTATTCCACATTTGTTTAAATAGACATTAGCACTTTGATTGACTCTTCTTTTATAGGTTTTATCTGTAGTTTGGCTTTCTTATTTAATAGAAGGTGGCATGTTGAACCAACCATTGCACACAGCTAAGACATAATCAAATTTGGAAATGTTCCTAAACTAACTGTTGGACTATCTACAATTTATGGGAATCAATTTCCAATTTAATTTGGATTAGAATAAAAACCATGTTAATTAAATTTTAGTGGAAATCTCATTGTCATGATTTTTCTCATTAAAGTGCGCCAAGAGCTTGTCATGAGCCTCTCCAGCCCACTGAGTGAGTATGAAATGAATATTATTTTCTTGCTCTTTTCATTAATGACAAGCAGTAGCAAGTAGTAGTTCTTAGGGAACCAATAAAGAAAATTAAACATCTGGGTTAAAGTTCTGTTCAATCCATTCTCCATAGCTGAAAACATTCAAAGTGTCTGCCCAACTCCAGTCCATCTAATATGCCTATAATGAGCATCCCAATTTATTGCAAATCAGGGACTAGATTGAAATGCAAAATGAAGCACATCAAAATTGCCTGTCAGTGGCATAATCTTACACATAACATAGGCAATTAAATAGCTCCACTTCATCTTTAGAAGGCCATCAAATTGCTACTATAAATGTTACATATTAATATCTTTTTTGTTTTCCACACATCAGAAAATCAGAAAATATCACTAATGAAAGAGTTTTAACTTTAAGAGCTTCTATGTTGCATTTCCAAAACTTGGAGGTTGTTTTCCTTTTCTTTTCTTCTCAACAACCTTGATGAAACGTAGCATCCTTTCCATAGCTGGCATAATTTGTTAATGTTTGTAACTTGGTGCATACATTGGTGAATCACCCGTCTCAAATCATGCGTGCACACACACACACACACACACACACACACACACACACAAACACATACACCCTGTTGTTGCTCCTTGAATTTTAACTGCGTACTGGTTAACATTTGGACGCTTGAAAGTGTTTAGAATGTTGTACGTTTTCAGGTAGTTTGATGTGTTATTAGTATGGAAGTTGGGCTATTTTGACTTTTTATCAGTTAAGTTTCAAGGTACTAATTATGACCTTTAAAGTGCTCCATGGCTTAGGCCCAGGTACCTGCGAGACCACCTACTGCCACTGCTAGCCTCCCATCGTCCAGTGCGATCCCACAGAGTTGGCCTCCTCAGGGTGCCGTTGGCCAGACAGTGTCGGCTAGTGACCCCCAGGGGGAGAGCCTTCTCTGTGGGAGTGCCTTACCTCTGGAATGAGCTGTCCCCGGAGCTTCGTATAATCCCTGACTTCCGATCCTTCCGACGTGCCCTAAAAAGTTGGCTTTTCCAGCAAGCCAGCCTAGCCTGAACAAAACAAAATTAATTATTGATCATTGTTAATTTTAATTCGATTTTTTTTAAAAAAAATGTTATTGTCAATTCTTATTGGGTTTGTTTGGGATATTCTATTTAATTTTTTTTAACTTTTGTATCATGTGTTTCTTTTAATGTTGTACGCCGCCCTGAGTCCTTGGGAGAAGGGCGGCATATAAATCTAATAAACCTAAACCTAAACCTAAGTGATACAATGCAGGTAAAGATATATCAATATTATATAGGCAACATAATTCTTTTCAACTCCATTCTATTTTTTCAATGGTTATTCAGTAATGGATGGCAATCAGCATGGAATTTAGATCAGGATGTCTGTGGCTTACAGAGATACAATGCACAAAGCATCCAAAACCAAGAGGTTATCCACAGCTAAGCAATAGTGTGTAACTTTGTTCTTAATGTGATATGTGAACCCATACCTTATGTCTTCTTGGGGTTTGTTGCTTTATGCCATCACTTTTACCCATCTCTCAGAATATAATGTACTAGCCAATACCCCCTAGTTCAGTCCATCTCTTTTAAAATGGCAAAGAAAACATCTGATTATTTAAAATGCTTTTAAGAGAAATAACCCCTCAACAGTCCTCACATATAAATGTACATTGCCTAGGGTCAAATCTTAATAACTCTTACTAGTTATTTTGCCACTGACATGGTTCTAAATTTTTAAATCTAGGAGTTGCTTTGGGGAAAAAAGATCTTTGAAACACAATCAATTGTCAAATGATGTTCTTTGAGTGCATGCTTTTTATTGACGTCGTTTAAGAATTGCACATTATATTTTTTTAAAGATAAAAAATTGAAATAGGTAAAATAAGGTGAATCAGTTTTAACTATACAAAGGTGGAGTTGGTCTTGAAATCTGCTTCATCCAGTCCTCTGATAGCAACTGAACTTGCCTGTTGGGGGTGCATTCAAATTGACTTATCAGTGATAGAATACAATATCCCAAAACAGCTTGAGATTGAATTAGGATATAATTTTTACAAGACCTGCATGCTAGTTGCTGGGTCATGCTGTTCCTTAGTGGGGGGCAGCTCAGATTCACAATGGGATAAAGAAATATTCAAGAGCATGTGAATAGATATGGCTTTGCTCATCACCTTGAAAGCAAAAATAAAAAATAAAAATCCACCACTTCCCTACATTTATTTGTAATAATTGGATAGCATCAATCTTATAACTGTGTACCAGATCCCATGGAAGTTTATATTGAAGTTCAAGTAGCCTTCTTCAGCTGAATCATGAAAATCAGGAAGAGGAAAGAATAAGACCAGCATTTGTGCCTCATTCTCTGCCCAAATAGAAGCTGAATGTCTAAGGAAGATTATGCTTATTACTCCCCTTAAAGACAAGCAATGCAAAAATTTTCATCTCAAACTTACTTGGGATCAAGGATTAAACTTGAACCTTGATACCCTCCTTGGACAATAAATATTGCCTAAGTCAACGGGCAAAGCCACAATATTCTTCTTTTTGGGGTTACTGTCTTCATCTGATCACAACCAACTTCTCCCCCCCTCCCCATCTAACCACAACACAAACATTCTCAAACAATCTTTGAGACCAGATTCACTTTGTAACCACAAAGGCTGTCAGGTAATCTAGCTTGATAACTGATTTTGAAAGCGGGAGCAGCCTGACTAACAAGGGCGGAGATTCCAATATCACTATGCAAACTCACAACCTGATTAGGGAGCAGATAACTATGATTAAATGTGGGTTTAGTACATATCATGGGAGAAAGAGAGACTTCCATTTATGGTGCAGCTCAAAGGTGGGATTGGGCGAACCAGTAGTAGTGGCGGTGGGAGGCTCCGCCCATCTGCCCGGACGCTTCTGTGCATGTGCAGAAGCATCGCGAGCGCAGACACAAGCAAACGATAGTAAAAAAAATGGAAACCCACCACTGGTGCAGCTCTACAACCCAGTTAGCTGAATAAGCATGAACTGAATTATAATTTGATGTATTTTCCTGGCCCCTCAGTTTTTGGGATGTGGTCCAAAGATGTCAAAAAAGGCCAAATGGAGCCATCATCTGAAAACGTGTGCACAATTTGTATTTGCTAAATAACCATTTTTTTATGGCTATCTTTTTAACATCCTTACAATATATCTTTTCAGAATACCAATGCAAATTTTGAGGAGGCTGAACATAAGGATAGTTCCAAACCAATTCCATTAACCCAGGAGCCTTCAGAAGACAATGAAGTTTTTGGTAAGTCTCCTCTTGACATTATTTTTCACACCTAAAAAATAATTTGTATAATAAACAAGAGATCCTGTTGCAAGTTAAAGTCTCTTTTTAGAGATTTACAAAACACAGCAAGCCCACATCTTGCAAAGAAACCAAACTAGGAATGAGTAATATTTTGAAGGTTATAAGGTGGCAAGGTTTTTTTTTTAATAATGTAGGATTGCTTTATGACGATGGGCAGGATCTTCTCTGCTTACTTCTGATTTGGCATGGATTTTTTCCCCCTTTATTTTATTTTAAACCAAGTTAAGCCGATGGTCGACTGTCCCACAATTTTTTTCTATCTTCAGAATGGAGTGAATCCCAAATATACTAGTTTATTCTGAGGGGTTGTGAAAAACTAAGAAGGAAGATAATTTTAAACGCACCTGCAGACTCTTTTCTTGCGAGGGTTTTCTGTAAAATAACAACAAGAACAATTCTTCTGAACCACCTAGCCTGTTTGGGGAGTTCTTGTTCTTTCTGCCAATGACTTCTCCCTTCATCTGTAAGAAAACAGAGTTTAAATATTAAGTATTTCTAATATAATAAAACAAGTGCCAATCATGAAACACAAGAGTAGCTAAGAAATTTTGATTTATTTATCATTTATTTTATTTGATGTGGCACTGCCCAAATCCAGGATAATCCAGGAAAGCTCATAATACAATGAACAGAATAAAAACAATAACAAAAATAAAACCAAACCACTAGGAAAGAAGTAATAGAACACGATGTCGAATCTGGCAGGGCACATAGAAAGTATACCCCACAATCTCCAGCTGCTCCAATCTCCATAATCTAAGGCCGTGATGACAAACCTATGGCACGCATGCCGGAGGTGGCACACAGCCCTCAGAGCCCTCTCTGTGGGCACACCTGCCTTTGCCAGCTGCACACACGCACCGGCCACTGGAGCATTGGAATACAGCCTGAAAAATGGCCTGAAAATGGCCTGGACAACGGCATGAAAGCAACCCAAAAAACAGCCCCCAAACCGGCCAAAAACAGGCATGCATGCGCCAGCCAGCTGGTAATTGGATTTCCGGTGCTCCAGCGCGTGCGAAGACCAGCTGACTGGTGCGCATGCACATGCCAGAAACCCAAAGATCAGCTGGCTGGTGTGCACATGCACACCAACCAGCTGGTGTTCAGGTTTCCGGTGCTCTGGCACATGCGCATGCATACACGTTCTGGTTTGGGCACTTGGTGTCGAAAAGGTTTACAATCCCTGGTCTAAGGCCTAAAAGTACAGATGGGGGAAATTTTCACGAGACATTGACTTATAAAGCCAACAAAGCCAAAATGCCAGGTAAAATAATGAGTTTATTTAGAAAGCTGAAAATAAAGCATATGTAGGGAAAATAAGGGGAGACCACAAGGTGGTGCAGTGGTTAGAGTGCAGTACTGCAGGCCACTTCAGCTGACTGCTATCTGCAGTTCAGCGGTTCAAATCTCACCTGCTCAAGGTTGACTCAGCCTTCCATCCTTCTGAGGTGGGTGAAATGAGGACCCAGACTGTGGGGGCGATATGCTGACTCTGTAAACCGCTTAGAGAGGGCTGAAAGCCCTATGAAGCAGTATATAAGTCTAACTGCTATAATTTAGTTAAATTATTTATGTAGCACCTCCTTGAATAAGGTCTTGGGTTTCATCACAGATTCACTGTAGAGAAAAGGGCTCAAGGCAGAACTTTTGGGCCTCCTGCTTAGATGTTCCTGAAGTCTAATTCCTACTCCCATTTATTCTTTTCTGACTTATTATTTTCATCACATATATTCAATGTTATAGAGTGTGGAAAATAATTAAAAGCCAGCCTCTTTTGAAGAGAAGAATTTCTGCTTTCTCCAATCAATGAAAATGCTGTATCTCTAATGTTCTGGATCCAGTCAGGAAATCAGAAATTAATGGTTAAACCCTAACAACTCTTGGGGGAATTATGAAGGTCATCCCTGCCTTGTAGAAATGGGATTAAATGGGAGTGGCTATTCTGAGGGGGGGGGGGGACCTGCTAAATTTTGTTTAATCAGGCTTGCAGCTTTTTATTTAGGTTTCTGAAAAAAAGTCCAGTCCAAGTATTTTCCTTGAGTGTTGGCTATTAATTTGGAAGTAAAATAACTGGGCTAACTGGGTAAATGAAATAAAGAAAGCTAAAATATTCCACCATTTGAGGTACAGATGGCTATTTGAAAATTAGAGAGACCATTAGATGCTATCTGTGTAAATAAAGAAGGATTTTTTTTAGAAAGCCACTGAGCTGTATTAATGAAGAGTAAGTCAGGAACTAGTCAGAAGGGGGAGACCTCTGTTTACATTTTCTCAAGAACACTTGTATGTGTCCAGTCTCTTGCTTGTTTAAAATAATTCCCACGCTAAAATTGATGCAATTTATTCTGAAAGGAATATATACTACTCCACCACAAAATCATTTTGTGGTAGATACCTATCTTGCTGGGTAACTAGGCAAATCAAAACAGTTGTAAAGTTTTAGCAGTTTAACATCTATTTGCAGGATAACATTTAACATTTGCAGCAACGAAATGTGATAACCTATCTGTGTTATCAGCTTTTATCTACAGGAAAGATTTTCGACTAAAGTAATCTCATCTGGCCTGGGATATTTTTGTTATGAAAGACTGATAACCCTGAGGGCAAATGTAATAGTAGGAGAGCTGGGTTAGTCCACGGCGGCAAAAGATCAGAAAGCCAATAGCACCTTTTTCTACTTCTGAATTTGTTAAGAGAGTTAAACTCTTGATTTTTTTTTTATAGAATCCCTAATAGAATTAACCACATAAGAACTGGGAAGTTTAGGCTAGCTATGTTTGAAGGTAGCTGCTTTTATTATGTGATAATTCGTTTTCTCAGTTCCTACTTTGGGTATGTTTTTATCCTGCCTTTCTTTTATGGGCTACTAGATGCAAAATTCTCCCCTTTCCCAAGATTTTGCTGAGCTAGCGATTAGCCCTTTTCATCCATTACACTTAAATCACGGAGTTTTTTTAAAATAATTGAGTGTATTTGAAGGGGGGGAAACTCATGACTGTTATTTGAAAAGAAAAAAGAAATATTTTTGCTGTTATTTTGCTGTTTGTCTTATCCTTACCTGTTTTCCCCAAATAGTATATACATGGGTATTAATGAATCTTAGGAAATGTTGAATGAATGAAACCTCACAGATTAAGGCAAAGATTCCATGCTTTACCTCCTACTGTTGCAACATTTCTCATACGAAAAGGACATTTTGCCAAGCTCTACCAAAAATGGACAATAGATGTGAACAGTCTGCTTGCAGGAGTTTTGCTCCTTTGTTCCTCTTTCAGTATTCAGACTGATAAGCAAATTACAATGCCTAATCATTATGCAAATTATAGTGAAAAGCTATGCATTTAAGCATAACTCTTCATTATAATTGTTCTGAATTAGAAGCTGGGGGTCAGTTGCTTCCAAGCAAGCCAGGATCGGAAACCAACTTAATTATGAAATCTATATTGTGATAGAAGAATTCTAAATTAGTGCCGACGAAAATTGGGAGAGGTGAATTAAGCCTACCACCAGGGCCTCTGTTTTGGTGAGACAAGTATAGGATCACTTATTAAAAGAATGAACTAAGCATTGGATGTCAAATTTTCACCTACTGATTTCTTGCTAAGAAATAAAGTGTTCGTGTGTGTGTGTGTGTGTGTGTGTGTGTGTGTGTGTGAAAGAGAGAGAGAGAGAGAGAGGGAGAGGGAGAGAGAGAAAATAATTCCAATAAGAGCTGGGAGCTATGGTCAAAGTCCATACCACATATGTACATATGTACATTCCAACAACAGTTGCTTAAAGAATGGGACATTATCATAATGATAAAAACTAACCACCAATTAAAAATCGATTTGCATCTCAGACTTATCAGCTGTGTACGTATTCAAGCTGTCAAGCAGATCAAAAACCAAAGCCAAGCATGCTATCAAACCATCATTGCAAAGAAAATCTAGGTTAACATTAGCAAGCTATGCAGGCAGATGAATACAGGAAAATGAATAGAATAGATAACAATTATCTGCATGCTACACATATTATTTATTTATTTAAAAGATTTATATGGTCACTGATCCTAGCGATGAAGATGCTCACCTCCCACACAGACGGTTAAGAGTTCAATACTAGTGGCAGCTGTTTCTTTCCTGGTGCGCAAAGAGCAAAAAAATCTGCTGCGAACTCCATGTGACAGGGAAAGGCATCCAGCCAGTAAAATGCTCAGCTCTATCCAGTCACCCTGACTCTACTCCAAATTAAGGGATTATAGGATCATAAAAAGGGAGGGTCTTGGTCTACAAAATGACACAGTTGGTGCATGAGACAAAACTGTGGAAATATCCCCCTGCCATTGCTCATCAATCAGAATGTGAGTCTGGAAGGACCTCCAAATTGCATACCACCATTGTCCAGCAGCATGCAACGCTATCTAAAGTCAAAGATGACAAGCACCAGACCCTAAGGGTCCAAGACCCTGAAAGCACTCCATCTTGCCAGGGTTGAGCCAAAATCCGTTCATCCCCATCCAGAACTTTATAGCCTCCAGGTACTTGGAAGCATCACATCAACATCACTTACCTGACCAGGGGTAGAGATGTATAACTGAGTATCTTTGGTGTACTGAGGATCCTGTATAATGTGCCATCAAGTGACATAACCCAGAAGTTTCATGTATGTGTTAAAGAGGAAAGGGGAGAGACCCCACACTGAAGCATTCCACAATGAAGGGTCCTAGAACTTGATTGCTTCTCATCCTCGCCACCAACTGGAACCTGCCATGGAGAAAGGAGAAGAACAATCCAAAACTGTGCTTCCCACTCTTAGCCCCTGAAGCTGGTCCAGAAAGCACTACAACACCAATGGTGAAAAACTAATTTAAGTTCTTCATGTAGTATTTAGTACATGCTGAGTTTTGAAGTATATCATGTGCATTATGCATTCAGTGCATTTTCAGGCACCAGTCAACAAGATGAAGCACAAATGAAAGAGAGCGAGAACAAGAACAGTTTACCTGGATAACCTAATTGGCAAGCTTGGTGGACTTGCTGTGCAGTGGATGCTAGCAGTAAGGTTATTGCAGTTCATGGCAATCTACTTGCTGGATAGCTTCTATTGTCAATTAGAAACATAATTGTTCCTTGAAAACAAGCCACAACATTAATGCCAAGTGGTGACAGACTCACACAAAGCTCATTCTGGTTGGAGAGCAGAGAGGGGCTGTTGCCAGATTGTGTCATGATCACAGGACAATCCTTCTCTGTATTTATTCATTTTAAAGATTTTAATGGTACTATCACACACATTGTCTAAATGTATAATGATTGTTATGCAGAATACAGTAGAGTTGAATATATTTACTTGGGAGAAAGTCTCATTGAATTCATTGAAATAATTGTGTATTTAATGATTTAGCTTTAGCTGTACAGTGCTTATTCATTTTACTCCTATTATTAGTACTAGTATTGTGTGTGTGTGTGTGTGTGTGTGTGTGTGTGTGTGTGTATTTACAAAACATGCAAAGTGGAGAGAGAAAAAAGTTACAAAATTCACAGTATATGAGTGACCAAGTATTGATCAGTTTACTAATCAACTAATCCAATTTAAACAAATATTGGTAAATGTATGGTGTGTGTACGTTCATGTGTGTGTGTGTGTGTGTGTGTGTGTGTGTATCAGAAGGGTTTTCAGCAGGTTCTGACCAGTTCTGGAGAACTGGTAGTGGAAATTTTGAGTAGTTCAGACAACTGGTAAATACCACCCCTGACTGTTTCTGCCCCCAACTATTCTCTGCCTCATGAGTCCCAGCTGATTGAGAGGAAATGGGAATGTTGCAGTATCCTTCCCCTGCTACGCCCACCAAGCCATGCTCACCAAGCCATGCCCAACAAGTCATGCCACGCCCACAGAACCAGTAGTAAAAAAAAATTGAATCCCACCACTGGTGTGTATGTACAAAAAAAGTGGGGATCTCTAATTCTTCTCATAGCTTCATACTTAATGTTTTCTTCCATAAATTGAAGATATTTCTGCTTCATATTGAAGAAAATATAGCTTTGCTAATAGAAGGACTTCTCCTACATATTAAAACTTAAAATTCAAGGGCATTATACAGATCTTAAGATATATCATCTGAAAGAAGAAAATTTTGAATGAAGGAATGCTTTTCCATCATTGCCACCAGCTTCTTCACTAATCCTGATTAGTGCAGGAATGGGAAATTGAACAATAGGAAACAGAGTTTTATCCCATTAACCTCTGAAAGTTGCAGAATCCAAACGCTTTTATTTCCCTGCAAATCACTGTTGCAGTGATTTAACACCTCATCCCAATCTTCCAAAAAGTCTTTCAGGTTACAGATGTATGTCTTTTCTTATTTATACTATAATTTACTCAGTGATTTATGGAAATATCCTGATATTTCACTCCACTTTCTGCTGTTCATCTGACTCTTATCTGGCAATCCACAGAGTTCATTCTATCAATTGTTTTTTTTAAACTAGGAAGATTTTTTGATTTGGGATTTGTTATGCATAGTTTTCAGTGTAATGATTCCCGTTCCATCCCAGCCAATACACACCTAAACAAAAACAAAAACAAAAACCTTTCATGGGACCCAAAACAGATGGAATTGAGCCCATTCCTGTGACTGATATGAGTGCTAAATAAAGAAGAAGACATTCTCATGCAGTTTGGATCCTATCTGCTGTCACAGAGATCTTAAATAATTAATTAAAGTAACTTGGGGTCTTTTACACTTGATACCTAATTATGAGGATTTCAGCTGAGAAGGTCACTGCAGTACATTGGAAGAAATGAATGACAGATCTTTAGCTCAGGCTCCAGGAAGCATCTGTTAATGAGAACAAAGAAAGTCAGCTAACTTGTATTCTTCATAAGTAGGGAACATCTTCACTGTGCTGTACTTTTGTGCAACTGTACATTCAGGGCAAAACTCAGCATATTGAATATCCAGGGTTTCGCTCAGCATGTTGAACAGCTCCCAAATGCAACTGGGTTGTCTTAGCACATTTTGAAGAATATCACCGTCTAAAAAGAGAAGCACGTCTGTCCATTAAATCCAGATAGATGAATAGAACTCTGTGTTCAATGGTATTATGGGTGAGATTGAATCTCAGTCTCCTCCTCACCATTGGTATATGTGATTATTATCCATTCATTTTATTATGAAGTGATGTTTAAAATTAAATTTAGGTCATTCATTCATTCGGAATCTTGTGTTTTTTCCCCAAAAAATAAATCCTCATCATAGATCCTATCTCCTCCTGCTGTAGGAGAGACAAAACATGCTGTGGTTTAAATCACTTTCCTATCAGCCAAGATGCTTGAAGTTTAACAATAATAATTTGAAATAGCAGGATCCCCAAAGTTACAGTTAAGGATCCCCAGGGGTCACAAATAACTTAGAGAGGAGTCATTAATTATTTTTCAACATGATTAGTCATCTTATGTACATTGAGAGTATGGCCAAAACATGTTCCAAATCTTTGCTTCTGCGAACCACAGCAGCAATAGTAGCACCACAAAATTTTAAGATCTCTTATGGTGTGTTGGTCAATGTTTCATTATTAAAAGTAAGGGGTACTTTTCTCTCTTGTTCAATCATCATTCAAGTGAAATCAGTTCTATTCATGTTGGAGGGAGGGGTGTCACAGAAATTATTTGGGGATAGACTAGGGGTTTGCATTGTGATGTCTGCTTCATATCCACATCTTGAACATGCATATAACCAACCAGGAAATGGCAAAATGGTAACTTTATAGAAAGATAGTGGTAAAGCAGCGCTCCTTATTTCCTCCCCCCCCACCAAAGGATGTGTTCTGATCTAGGCTTCCTGATACAGTAAAAATCACACACTTTGTCCCAAAACCCTTTTTTATTTAAACAGATGCGAATTGTGTTCATTCACAGCCTGTAGTGATTCACAAACAGTTTGTGAAGAGTCTGACAGAAGTCTGCCATAGTCTTTTAGGGTAAGGCTGATAAGCACCCACTTCCGCAGGCCACCAGCGAACCACAACAGGAAGAAGAAGAATTTTAGCAGATTATTGACAATGCAAAACATGAAGACCATTCTAGTCGGTATAGCCTTTTATAGTATAATAGAATAACAGTTTGAAGGGATCTTGGAGGTCATGTAGTCCATCCTCCTGCTCAAACATACCATTTCGGACAAGTGGTTGTCCAATCTCTTCTTAAAACCCTTCAGTTAGGGAGCACTCACAATTTATGAAGGCAAGCTGTTCCACTAATTCATTGTTCTAACTGTCAGGAAATGTCTTCTTATTTCTAGGTTGTTCTCTCGCCTTGATTAGTTTCCATCCATTGCTTCTTGTTCTGCCTTTAGGAAGCTTGGAGAATAGGTTGACTCCCTCTTCTTTGTGGCAACCCTTTAGATATTGGAACCCTGCCATTATGTCACCCCTAGTCCTTCTTTTTATTTGACTAGACATAACCAATTGCTGTAACCATTCTATATATGTTTTAGCCTCCAGTTCCTTAATTGTTGCTCTTTTCTGCACTCTTTCTAGAGTCTCAGCATCTCTTTTTAATATTGTGATAAAAACTGGATGTAATATTCTCAGTGTGGTCTTCCTGAGGTATTACAAAATAGTACTAAAACTTCATGTAATCTGGATTCTGTCCCTCTATTAATGTGGCCTAGGACTGTATTGGCTTTTTTGACTGCTGCAGCACACTGCTGGTTTTTAGAGAATGGTTTTCAGAGAAGGATCAAAATCCCTTGGCACAGTATTTTGAACCCAGATGTAGTCTATACCTGACTATTGTTCCTTTTTAAGACAAGGGTACGTTTTCTCAGAAGATAGTTCAAAATCCACAAAAGATTTTCTCTGAATTTCTAGGTCAACCTTGGCAACTTGGAAGATATGTGGACTTCAACTTCCAGAATTTCTTTGAAATTGAAGGGAGTTGAAGCCAATGTCTGGCCAAGCAGAAATCCTATCATTACAGTAGAACTACATTTAGAGAGAAGGCTATTTTAAAATAATATGTAGGCTAATTAACAACCCATTGCATTGCATCTCCTTGAGGATTTTGTTTAGAAGGCAAATTGTAAAAATTGAAATGAGGACAACCAGCAGCAAGGATTCAGATACAGTGGTGATAAGTGGATATTTGGAAGACCCAAAAGACCAAGTTGAAGATAGATCATCATGGGGTGGAAAAATCAACAGAGTAAAAATTAGTTCCAGGTTCTCATTGGGTTCTTTCTTTTTTATTTGCTTGGTTTAATGAAATGATAGAAAAGAGAATTGAAAGGGACTAGTATTTACAGCTTCGTACACTGGCACTTGTGTAGAAATACCCTGGTGGTGACAAGACGGCAGTCTCTTGCAAATCCCTGCGAATCCTTGATAATACTCTTCTTTATTTCAGAGGCATTCAGATAAGTTTCTCACTCCAGTCCCTTCTTGATGCTGCTCTTGTCTTTGTTATAACTTCAATGAAATGCTTGATTTATCAGGGGTTTTTTTTCCTGAATGTGCAGCTCAACAGGGTATGTGAAGACTTGCTATAGTAAAGAAAGCTCAAATATTGCCCTCTTCCCAAACTAGTTTAGTTTGGGGATACAATCAAATGATGGCATTTTCATTTGGCTTTTTTTTTTTCTTGGATCAAGGCAGCCTCTTCCAACCATTTTCTAGGGATAGCTTGTTTCAAGTATAACGTTACATTTTATAATACAATTAGGCAAACCTGTCTGCTCGCTGAGTTGTCCTATTCCAGACAACTTTGGAAGGCTTTATAATAGCAATAGCAATAGCAATAGCAATAGCAATAGCAGTTAGACTTATATACCGCTTCATAGGGCTTTCAGCCCTCTCTAAGCGGTTTACAGAGTCAGCATATTGCCCCCAGAATCTGGGTCCTCATTTTACCCACCTCGGAAGGATGGAAGGCTGAGTCAACCCTGAGCTGGTGAGATTTGAACCGCCGAACTGCAGAACTAGCAGTCAACTGAAGTGGCCTGCAGTACTGCACCCTAACCACTGCGCCACCTCGGCTCTTATAAATCTAAAGCAACAACAAATATGAAATGACCCCAGCTATAAAACATATATCAACTCCCGCTTCCAAATCAATTAACAATGAGAGCAACTTAAGAAATGTATTTTTCATTATCAGTTGTAACTGCTATGTTTTGCCTGTGAAAATGCCTGTAAAGATTTATTGAAATCTTCATGCTCTTAAAGGAGGATTCCAATTTCCGGATATCTCCATACATCTTGGTTGTCTTGATAAAATAAGTCGATAACAATTTAATTTAACAATTTATTTCAAAGTAATACACTTCTCCTTTAGGCAGTTCAGTGGTTTTTTTTTAAGTATTGTGGCTTTCCAGATTAGAATTATTAAATTGTTGGAATTAAAGTAAACGGGAAGTAATCACGTTACTTTTATTAAATTAAATAGTAAAATTCCACTTAAATAAAATTGCTTTTTCCACTTGTTGGGAATGCATTTTTGACACTGAACTCCAACCCAGGTTACTATTCTTAGCTTGGGAAAAAATGTATATCCTTAAAGAGCTTCTTCAGTCCAAAAGAAAAAGGGAAGGATGGCATGCAGATCACAACTTCTGAAATTCGTCCTTCTGGACATTTCATCAGGAGAGAGGTTGATTGAGACTAGAAAAATCAGCAGCATTCCAAGGCACTGCCCTTCCCAAAGAGAGTTATTTCATTTTTTTCTGGATTTATGTTATTCTTAGAACTAGTACTTTTTTAGGCTCTAACCAGTTAATTCTGATGGAGAACTCAATCCAAACATCTGTACAGAAATTGTTTCCAACATTCCATTAGATTGAAAAGACTAACACAAGCCTGCAGAGGATAAGAATTTAATTTCTTTTTCCCAAGTTCTTGACCAGAAGTGGCCATAGAAGTCCCCTTTATTTTCTTCTGTGCGATGAAATAACTTGTGTGTGAGTTTACTTTGCCCATGTAGGTGTTTGTCTGAAAGTCAACACTAGCAAGTGTAGGATGAGTTCCATCTTCATCACTCTTGGTCACGTGTCCAATGGAGAAGAGGGAGGGAGCTTAGAATGAAATGATCAGCAATAGGGAAGTCTAATGGGGAGGGATTTTTTTTTTCTGGAATAGTTGTCTCTCAAGCTGAATCCAGGCCATTTTCATATTCACTTTGTGGGGATTTTTTTCATGATATGAGATCTGAGATTGTTCTGTTCTATTCTCAAGTTATTAACCTGTTGGCTATCAGACACCATTTGTGTAATTTCTTTTCAATATTCTATTAGGCTGGAAAGAATGAAAAGTATCCGTGAGATGGGAAATATCAATTTAAAGATTGCTTTTTTCAGATACAGCAAGACATTTTTTAAAAAAAACCAGTGAAAAAGTTGCTCACAAATTCAGTTTTTAGATCAGCAGTGTCCCCCCAGATTCCTATTGCATATGGAATTGCATTGAATTGAGTGTCATACTTCTAGCGTTGCCCTTTGGGGCTTGTGTAGGGTATGACAATGACAATGGAAGAGGCCACAGCTTGCATTGCAAAGCTGTTTTGTCCCTCTGATACTCTGTCTTCCACCATGAATGTTGCTGCTTCAGATATTTGTAAACTCTTAGGGATAGCACTGTCATTAGCAGCAAATGCCATTGTGCTTTGGCTTATATATGGTATAAGGCTTATCGTTATAATAGCTAAGAAGACAGAATAGGCTGTAATTGTATGCATACATACAAGCAAGCAGGTTTCTATTGATTTAAATGACTGTTACTTCCACATTAATTCGTATAGTTTGGGTACATAACCCTAGATTCATTTTTTTTAAAAGCAGGAAATGAAAAAGCTGTTTGCTTCCTACGTTTCCAATTGCTCGGTGTTGCAGTTTTCCATTCCTCCTGAGGGAGATTAGTACTCACAACCTCACCTTCATTTTCACTTAATGACTAAAACTAATCTGAAAGTGTACGAATTGCTATCCTAGAAATATCACTTAAACATTTATTTTGTCCCAATAACATTAAATCGTTTTGTTTGTTTCAGCCTGTTTTGATGTCAAAGCCAAACCACACAAACAAAAGTAGCAATTTGTGAACTTTTTTTAAACTAGTTAAAATGATTTGTCATTTTAGTAACAAAATATTGTGCAAGCGGCTTTGTTTATACCTATTTATTGTAAGAAGATTCAAGCCATTCACTATATAACTGCATCTGCTTTTATATGAATTGACTGTTTACTTGGCTTGTTTTCAGAAAAAATTCCAGGATGAAATATTATTTTCTGTGTTCCTAGTACACAGTTAAAGCAGAAAAAAAGCATTTTGTTGTGCATTATTTTTACAAAGTTCTTATCTAGTGGATCTTCTCCCTGTAGAAACCTAAGAAACTGCCGTATATCAGATGTATTCAGGGACCTGTCCATTCTCCTCTTTTATTTTGTTCAGAAGTTTCTTTATCCCACCCCTTAAATAATTGTTTGGATTGGTTTACCAGGCAAAATCAACTTACAATGAAATGCTACTCCTTTAACTCTGTAAAAGCTACCCCAAGTTCCCAAGACATTAGCAGAAACTCTTCATGGTTTCAATTATCTGCCCTTTGTAAATTGAAGATTTAGTGTGTTCTTTGAACTGGTCCCAACATGGTTGACTCTAATTCTCACAGGATCCTGAGAAATATGTGGTATGTGAACACACAGAACTAGTTGCAAACAAAGTGTACTTTAATTAAAATCCTGCGTTTGGGGAGAAACGTAACACCTTGGTACACACTGTTCCGTACAGTTTGTTGTCTATTACCGATAGGATGATTCAGAGAGATTCTCAAATAGGCTTCATCAAAGTCTCTGCATCCCTGGCAAGGTATCAAAATCATTTTGCTCAATCCCAGTGCATGAAGATTATACCACTGTGTTGATTAAGTTTGTACCTACTGAACCTGGATTCTTTGTACACCGAATACGCTGTACTGTGGAGCAGCTGCCTTTTTATCTGCTAAGAAACATCAGCTAAATAAAAATCCTTAGCCTTCCAGTATGCCTTCTGTACGTCTATGGGATGTAGATAAAACAATATTAACTTGCTATCTTGTTAATTTGATTTATTACCTGTTGCTTGTCATTGTATAAACCACAAGACTTATGTATAATTCAGTTTTTAGCATGATTGAAGTACTTCTTGTTAGTTTCTGGCATTGCCTTTAGAAGCACGAGAGCCTTGTTCAGCACAGAGAAAGATGGGGAAATCCTGGAAGGAGAACATCCACATTCCTTTCCATGCCATGTCTTCTACAAGATCCAGGAAAGCCCGTGCTGAGTAGAGTAGGGTGGGTAGGGTAGGGTAGGGTAGAGTAGAGTAGAGTAGGTGGGGTGAAAGAGAAGGCAGGGGAGAGGAAAGGAGAGAGAAGAGAAGAGAAGAGGTTTAATTGGCCAAGTGTGATTAGACACACAAAGAATTTGTCTCCGGTACAGAAGCATTATATGTACTTCCAACAACAGAGAAGATAATAATGTTCTTCCCTCATGGGTTTCTCCTACTTGACTTTATGAAGTTACCGGAGGAGAATGGAAGGAGCAGTGGCTCCCACACTGTGCAGAATGAACTCTCAATGCCCTTTTCCTGAGCAGCATCCCCCATGCTACCCATGTACTAACAGAGTGTCCCTGAAATGTGTGTCATGTTAGTGATGTAGGTGGCAGTGTTTCCATTTAGCTGCAACAACAACCTTTTGTTTTTTTCCCATGTGTGATGCCTGCTTGGCAAGCCTTCCAGAAGAACATGAGCTATCAGCAAGACAGAAAGATCCAATAATAGCTTAATCAAATGATTTAAATGCAGCCATGCACCATTACTCTAATCGTGCTGTCGATGTAGTGTGACTATATTTGCATAAGAAACAGTTTATTGCAAACATGGAATTGAAGTCAGACTGTAACGTTAATCAAACTTGCATTCATATCTACAAAAAGAATCAGGCCAGGCTTCTAAGCCCAACTACAGATGGATATAGTTTGCTCTTGTTGGGATATGACATGCTGGGCTGAATAGCAAAGGAAAAAAATACATATCGGATTATGGACTAGGATAGATACTACATCCACATAATAAATGTGATTATTATTATTGTTGCTGCTGCTGCTGTAAACCATGAAGAAGACTTAGTGGTTGTTGACAGAATCAATTTTATAAAATGAAATGCATTTTTAATTTACTTAATCCCTGAAGGATATGAGACGTGAAGTATTCGCTGAATTGTTTTGATCAGTCTTAGACATTTGACAACAGAATTGTATAACACACTGTGATCATATGAATCATGTCTTGAGTCCTACAAAGCTATCTTAGATGACACAGGATAGCTGGCTGTTGCCTTCCAACACATAGCAGTACAGCAGTACAGCAATGAGGAATGGCAGATGAGCAATACATTTATTATTTTCTTGAGTATGCTCTTGGTGGAATGATTGCAGGCAAATGTAAAGGAATAAATGAATTTCAGTCTCCTCTGAACTGCACAGATTTCTTAAGGAGAGTAAATACCAAAGGGCAACATTTCTCCAACTGAAGGACCTCTATTGGAGACAGGATCGTACCCATTGTAAATCATTGTTTATTATTTGTGCTTTAATACAAGTATTGATGTCGCTACTTTTCATATTTTAGAACGTCTTCAAAAATAAAGTTCTAAATACATAATATTCCTTATAGTTTTTGACTGCTATTGACCCAAGGGAATTGCATAATCTGCAGTTTATATTAATAGCCATTTCTGTTAACCAGGACCATAGGTTTGTGTGTATACTATTCACTGAATACTTATCATTGGGTATTTAACACCAACCATCCTACCCACCTCTCTTGGGAGGGAGAAATACGCATACCTGTTCCACATGCGTAGGCCTAGCTGTTTCAATTCTAACAACTTTGTGGTGCTTTATAATATATAGAAGGCTGCTAGCGTGAGAGTGAATATTTTAAGTGGCACTGCTAGAGCCAACCCTAGAAGAATAATATTGTAGGTAAATTCTGTCAAAGCCTCAGGATGAATTACAGTGCAAAAGAGAATTAAATGATAAATACAGTTAAACAGCAACTGTACCAAGTTTAGCCTGCAATTTAAAATTCATAGTCTTGTCTGCCTCAAGATAAAAATGAGTCATTCTTGATAGGGAAGGTTACTATGTCTGTTATACATTTAATATTAACTTTTTCCTACTCATATATCAAGATAATGCATGATTATTAATAGGTTGTCAGAAATGATAGCATCAATAGTTATCTTATATGGAGCATTTGCCAACAGAACGAATCTTCTTTTTGAAGGTGCATAATTTGGGCTGGAAATACAATGGAGTCCAAAATAGAGAAGTTCTACTCGATATGCTACTCAACAACCCAATATATTTAAACCATAAATACGTGCATGCAGAAGTATAGCTTTGAAGCTAAGAGAGTATTTTAGCCCTGCAATACCATTGTTTTAAGGCAGCCTATCTCAACTGGGGTTCCATGAAAGTTTACTAGGAGTGTCATAAGAGATTGTGGGTCCCTGACATTGTCGTTGGGGCGGGGGGAATTCTGACTTCATGCATCACACTATGTTAGAGCAGTATAAATCACAGCAGTATAAATTTTTACCTGCTTCCTTCTGCTTCCAGCCTACTGTTTTGTTGGTAAATATAAAGTATCGATCAAATAGTTTAAAAGTGAATTGCATTGTGGGGTTTTTGAATTTTTTATGATTTTTACACAGGGGTTTCTTGAGACTTGAAAAGGTTTCAAGGTTTCTTCAAAGGTAAAAATGCTGCTTTAAGGAAAAGCTTTCCTTGAGAATAGTCCGTTTTATCAAATCCATAAAATAATATATATTTGACCCCATAAATTTTAAGGGAGGGGCAGCTAGGATTAGTTCAGAACTTGCATCAGGTGCAAATAATGATAATTCATGCATTTGGTTAAATGGATGCCAACTTGAAATCTATATATATAAAAGCAAAATACCATTCACACATCATCACGAAATCTTCAGAACCGTAAAGCCTACAAACTTGACATTTGGCACATATGTTCCTCTTGGCTTCTAGGTGCTCACTAAGAAAGGATTTTTCCAAATTATATTTATAATATTATTAAAACACTCTGATGCTAAGGAGTTAGACGATCTACTCCCCCTCCCCACCTGAAAAGAACTCTGTTCCAACTGCCACTTGGGCATGGGTGTGGCCAGTGCATGACTCATCTGGCCTGCAGGCTGAGAGTTTAGACATTCTACTGCCCCTCCCCACCTGAAAAACTCTCTGATGCTAAGGAGTTAGACTGAGGGAGAGAAGGGGATAAAATAAGAGAGGCCTCTGTGGGGCAAGCCTGTGGGAGAGAAGGGGAGAGGAGAGACCTCTATGGGGCCAGCCTGAGGGAGAGAAGGGGGATAGGAGAGGAAAAGATTCTGTGGGGCAAGCCTGTGGGAGAGAAGGGGAGAGGAGAGGAGATACCTCTGTGGGGCAAGCCTGAAGGAGAGAAGGGGAGAGGAGAGGATCAGTAGGGCCAGCCTTAGGGAGAGAAGGGGGATAGGAGAGGAGAGGCTTCTTTGGGGCAAGCCTGAAGGGGAGAGGAGAGGCCGATCGTAACTGGTCATTAATTTTCAAGTGTCGATTTATCAAACCTGATCACAAAGTTTTGTAGCAGCAGCTAGTGTTATATATTATCCAATAATAATACATTGGACTAATCTTGGTTGCAGATACTTCTAACATTACATTTTAATATTAAATTGTATGTAACATTTCAAATATTTTATTGGTGATTCTCACATGGTTAGGTTAAGGTGGCAGAGCCCTGTCAATCCCTTCTTGTTACTGAAATCCAGATCTTTGCTATGACAGTCTTTCAAATATTTGTGTCCCCCTTTAATGGTCTTTTCTCACTGCTAAATATAACAGAATAACAGAGTTGGAAGGGACCTTGGATATCTTCTAGTGCAACCTCCTGATCAAGCAGAAACCTATACCATTTCAGACCAAAGGTTGTCCAATCTCTTCTTAAAAACCTCCAGTCTGGGAGCACCCACAACCTCTGGAGGCAAATCATTCTACCGATTAATTGTTCTAAATATCAGGGAATTTCTTCTTAGTTCTAGGTTGGTTCTCTCATTTATTAGTTTCTGTCCATTGCTTCTTGTCCAGCCTTCAGGTTTCTTTTCGAGAATAGTTTGACTCCCTCTTCTTTGTGGCAACCCCTGAGATAGCAGAACACTGCTACCATGTCTCCCCTAGTCCTTCTTTTCATTAAAGTAGACATATCCAATTCCTGCAACCAATGACCAATAAAATATTTTTAGCCTCCAGCCCAAGATCATATGAAAGTCCTTCAGCCCTTAATCATAGAATATATTTGCTTGTCACCTGATTGTGAATCCATTCTGATTTCTTTGCATTGTTCTTAAAGTATGTACATGTGTATGTATGTATATATGTATGTATGTGTATGTATGTGTGTGTATGTATACATATGTGTGTGTGTGTGTGTGTGTGTGTGTGTGTGTGTGTGTGTATTCACGTACGCATGCATACATACATACTATACATACATACTGTTTTCATAGATTTTCACGGGTGAACGTATGCTGGTCTTGTTGTATTCGGATCTTTTCCCGTGTAAGATTGAGATTGTCTTGGCAACGTTTTGGTGAGGTCTCACTCGCCATCCTCAAGCTGGTGTTTTCCAGATACATATCCAGATATAGCAGATATCCAGATATATATTCCATATATATATCCAGATATAGCAAGATAAAACAGACAATTTTATTTGCCTTTCTTGTATTCTTAAACCAATATTTTTCAATCTTGGGAACTTTAAGATGGGTGGACTTCAACTCCAGAACAACACACACACACACACACACACACACACAATTATGTCATCAAATGCTTTCTCCAAAGAGAAGAAAAAGTATTGCTTGAAAGTCAAGATGCACAAAGTCCAAAATGTTTTTGAAATGTTTACATAATATAGTGTATTTTATTATTTGCTCAATAGAAAATTAAGTGGGATTGTTGTTTTTACATATTCCAGGCAGATTATGTTACTCTTAATATAACTTCAAGATCAGTCAACAATGCTAAATGGCAAACTATTGAAGAGGTTGAGTTACAAGCTTCTTATTTGCTGCAGCACTGCGCGTTCCACATTTTTAACCCATAGCCCTGGTTGGAATTAGTTAAAGGAATGAAATAAAAGCTCTATTCATTATGTAGGTCTCAATATTTCCCCTATTGTGAATAACATCAAGGAAAACCTTGTTCATAATTGTACAGGACTTCTAATAGAAATCAAAGAATCACGTAGCACTTTTAGTACTTCTTCAACAAGGAATTAACAAGAATACCAGCAATGGAGGTTGCATCATAAATGAAAATAGGTTTCTTAAAAAGGTATTTTCATCTTAAGCACTTTCCTCTCAAGAACTAATAAAATTGGGAACTGTTAAATTACATTTCTTCTGATTTTTCATTACAATACACACAGTTCAATAATAGCATTTTCTTATATAGTATTCCTAATAACCCCAGACTCTTCACAATGTTTAGGTAGCAGAACTTTCCAGAAAGTTTCCATAAAAACTATAAGGTGGAATAAATGAGACAGGCAGTTTGTTCTTGAGGGGTCCTTGGTGCTCTGAGCTTGCTTGTTTTCTTGCAGACGTTTCATTACCTAAAGTAGGTAATGAATGTGGAAAGTGTGATTAACAAACATGGTTGGCTCTTGTATTTAATTCAGGCCACCTAATTTGTTACTTTAAAAGACTGGTGAATTCTTGATTATTAACCAAACCCACAAACTGTTGCCTAGAATACTTACTCCAAATAGCTCTTATGGTCTATATCAGGGGTTTCCAACCTGGGCAACTTTAAACCTGGTGGACTTCAACTTCCAGAATTCTGCAGCCAGAAAAGTTGGCTGGGGAATTCTGGGAGTTGAAGTTCTTCAGGCTTAAAGTTGCCAAGTTTGAAGACCCCTGGTCTTTATAACAGTGCATATTGGCATCCTAAATCTCTACTGCATATAACTGAATTGTGTATAGTTATTTCGCATTGCTGTTTTATTGTACTAGATTTGATAACTGTAAAATAAGATCTTTTAAGTTAGAGCTTTGACCTAATGTTTTACCATTGGTATCCTGTTCACTGGTGCAACTTAGATGAATGCCTCAGGAACAAATTTATATTAAGATTTTGTACCTATTCTAGCTTTGACAATATTTGTGTATTATGCAATCCATTTATTCTTCTGGTGAAATAGGTGAGCACATATTCTGCAGAATACAAATTGTTTCCTTTTGTTATTGTTATCGTTGAGAAACATTATAAAGTTCAAGTGTCATAATCTGGAAGTTATGTTATTATTTGATTGGATTAAATCTGAATTTGCTGCCTCATAATTAGAAGTTTCTCATCTCATTGCTCATTTTACTTAGCATCTGATTCAGCATTTAGCAAAATAATTAGAAATTGTCTAAGATCCTCTAACATCTGTGTGTGATTTGGTTCAGAACACCTCTCGATAATAATTAATGAAATGCCATTAGGTGGCTGTGTTGTTGTTGTTTTTTAACTATGGATTATTCTAGGCAAAAGGACATTAAAACAATTTTAGCTAAATGAGAACTATGATATGTTGAAAGTAAGACTCATTAAGAACTTTGATATTCGATATGAATGTAAGTAATGATTCTGGAAGAGATGCACGAAAGCTAATTGTAACCAATTGACACACTTTCTACAAGATGTAATGTAAGATGATCATTTTTGTATGTTGTTTGTTTAGTAAAAACAAAAAAAAATGTTTGTTAAAAAAAAAAGAACACCTCTAGATGATATTTTAAGATTAATATAATCACCACTGTAAAAAGAAGATCTTGATTGTCTATGCAAGAAGGCTTAAAACAAGGAAATTAATTCCAACACCATCTAAGAAGAGATCAACTTGATGGTGATGGGTACTCACATTTTCCACATTTTTTTATATTATTTGGGGAAATTGGAAGACATTTTAAAGTTAGGACTGTATGGCATTAAGGAATCTATTTCACCCTTAATATACAAAAATCTCCCTCCTAAAACAGGTTCTCAACCCACCCATTTTTTCAGTGCCGTATTCCTCCTGTCAAGCAGGGGTGGGTTTCTACTAGTTCGGCCCGGTTTGGCCAAGTAGGTAGTAACTTGGACTGCCACGCCCCCGAACCAGTTCTATTGTTAGCGGCGCCATCTTGATTTTCAGTTCTGTGCACGCACAGAACAATCTTCATTGCAAACAAATGTTCCCCTTTCTAATGTTGTGCGCATGTACAGACCTTTTTAGGTGCAAATGCACACACATGCCGAACCAGCAGTATTGCTGGCAGAACCGACCCCTCCTGTCAATCCAGCCCCAAACCAAAGGAAGCTGTAGATTCCTGAACTGCAGTGTTAGGTCAGTCCTAATCAATCAGCAATCAAGTGTACAATTGGGGAAAGCCTGCTCTTAATCCTATTTAAGTCCACCTCAAAGTCTACCTTTTTATGTATGAAAAGTTTTTCCTCAACATAATTGAAACTGCATTTGAAAACATATGCAGAATATAAGTATTGTTAGTCCAAGTATTCTAAACCCTACAGCAATTTAGGAGAAAGGAATTCAACTTCTATAATTTATGATGAATATTATCAATCTTTTTTGTCAATTACATTACTTGCTGTAAGATATTCGTAACCCAGTGTAGTGTTTTCAACTGGCAATTCAGTGCTAGCAGCTATGGAAAACTAAATTCAAATTATAAGTTGCAACAGCAAACTTATACTAATAAGCTAATTAAGCTAATACCAGCAAGTTGTATTGGTATAATTTCACATTCACCTTTTCGTAGGTTTAGGTTCCTAGCACTTTTTTCCCCTTTGACTGGAATGCTGTCTTGGGTGGAAAGTGTGTTTTTTAAAAAAATAGAACTTATATTAGATTTTATCATCTTCTGCCAATAGACCTTTTATGATGAGAAATTATGTAGCACAGATACATAATTCAATAACTTGCAGACTTCAAGTACACAGCATGCTTATGCTGTATAAGATATTATTATTTATTTGTAATACTCATTTATTTCTAAGATGTATGTCTTCCTTTTATAAATATATTCCAGGGCCATAGAAAATTAATGCTGAAGGAATTTCTGAAGCAGCAGAATCAACATGAGCGATGTGAGAATCACAAAAGAACCAGTCTCAAATGGTCTTGGAATTGGCATTAAAGGTTCTTAGCCTTATGTATTGTGAGATTTGAATATTCACATTCTGTCTGCTGTGGTTTAAGAATTCATAGCAGCCACATGATAGATAATTTCATTGGGGTTGCATCAGGGTTGTATTTGATCTTAGAGGCTGGGGGCTGTGGCCAGGGTGGGTGGCCCTTGCTAGAACTTGTGTTGGAGGTGCTTGTGGTGGCCCAAGTGCTCTGCCAGCGAAAATGGGCTCTCAAGCTCTGTTTTCAGCTGTGACGGCCTCCTACAACCCTCTGCTACCAGAGGCACTGCAAGATGATCCTTTGCTGTTTCCAGGGCAGCTCCGAAGGCCAGATCTAAGCACCCTGCAGGCAGGATCCAGCCCCCAGGATTTGAGTTTGACACCCCTGGACTATAGTATGCACTTCACATGGAATTGTCTTTTTATCTAGCCTAGAGACTTTGATTAATACAAAACTCAGCAACCTACTTGGTTATTCCGAATGAGGAGAGACTTATGTTGAACACACTGCATTGGCTGCCAATGTTTTTTTTTTTGGGGGGGGGGAGAAATGCAAAGTTCTGATTATTATCATGAACGCTGCACACAGTTTAGATCCAAGACACTTGAGAGAAATCTTTTTCTGTAAGAGCCTCCATGTTTATCTGAGAAGATTTGCTTGGGGTTCCACAACTCTGCTGAATACAGAACATTGAGTTTTCTCTGTTGCTAACCAGCATTCCTTGCAGAATTAAGGGACGTATTAGCTTGTGCTTAACATGCATTGTTTTTTTGTACAGGTGCTTACACTGTTAATTATTTCTGCCTGTTAATTATTTATTAACAATGCCATTATCTTGATTTTAAATCTGAGAGCCATAAATATATCAAGTTCATCAATAAATAAGAGAGAGGTGCATATTTAGTGTTTCAGGTAATACGCTCTTGAGGATTCTGGTAATGATAAATCTTCTGGATAATAAGGTACTCATTTCTATTATAATGTCAAACTATTATAATTCTGTGTTTACAGAATTGCAGGTCAAACTAGTCAGTATTTCTGATGAAGAAAATTACTTTGGTTACTTAAATATACAGTGGTTCATGAAAACCTTTCACACAAATATTTCCATAAAAGTTAGTGTGTTCCCATCAAAATGACAGTCTACTAATTAGCGTGCATGTGATTATGTGCATGTTAAAATACCTTGCTTACAATATAAACACTTACCATCTTCTATCAACCTCTCAAACATGACTGGTTTTGAATCATTTTCTTTTCTGTGAGAAAAATATTGGTTATAGCACACAAGAAAATACTAGAGGCTTTCTTCTTTTAGAAACTAGAGGCAGTCCTTTGTGGGAAAGGAGTTAAGCATGAAAATGTGTTCTGAGATGGAAAGAAGAAGAATGATGAGATAATTCTCCAGGTCTAGATTAAAGTTTGAAACTTCCAGAAAACAAAATGAAGCCCAGTTAAATTGAATCAAAAAGAACTTTTGATGGACGACTATGTTACTTGGGTAGAAATAGATGAATGGTCTAACTAGAAACTCTGTTGAGTTTAATCTTCATTTTCTGTGGGTTCAGTCATTTTTATTCATCACACAATGGAAGGACATGTTGTTTTGCTGTCAATTTGAATCAGTTCTTCAGGAAGTCTGTGTTATTGATGTCTTTAAAGCAAAATTTCTTTTATTGATAGCAGATCAGCATGTACCCTCACTGAATTCTTATCCTGTATTTACTTACACGTGTTCTGTAGCATCTTTTTCTTATTATGTAAATTAGAGTTGTTGGATCCCCTGATTGGAATGGTTTTGCCATCTATCTTTGTCAATATTGTTTATTCCATTTCAACATTTGAAACTAAAAAGAGTTTGCAGGATCCAATCTGGGTCAGTCACCAGGACCAGAGGTTTTGTCTTCTGAGCTTTTGGACTCATCTTCAGAGATCTTCTCTCCAGCAGAATTTATGTTGTTCTGTGTGTGGTATTCATGGTGCTTGTTGTATGTGGGGGGGTTTTTAGATGTTGATTGGGTGTGTGTAGATGGCTGGCTTATAAGTCGTTAGCTGTTGTTTCCTTGTGTTGCCCAGCCCCTACCTTCTAAGTACTTGATAGGGCGGTGGTAAATCAGCACTCCTGTTGATTGATGAAGGGCCTGTTTCCCAGGCTTCAATCATTTCCCTGGCTGTTTTTGTGCCTGCTCATCCAACAATCTTAGTAGCTGCAAAATTGAATGTGTCCTTGTTCATTAAAGAATGAGGCTACCAATGAGTTCCAAAAGAGTTTGTTACATCACTGATTCCTATTAGTCATATTTACTTGTATTTATTCACTGCAAGATTAGTTTGTCTCCTAAGCGTGGAGAAATCTGATATACTACATGGCCCAGTGATGGCCCAATAGCAATTATTTCATTATTTTGTTTTTATCTTTGTAGTTGTCAATAAGGCAGCATGGTGTTGAAGGCCCATTTCTCTCCATATGTAAGCTCATATCAGGTAAAGTGCCCCCTAAAGGTAAATGGTGATAGTAAGAACTGCAAAGCCACTACCACTTGGGCAAATGGCAGGATTAAAGATTGAAGAACACAAAGGCTCTGGGAACACAAATTTGAGATTTCCATCATTTTTATTAAAACATTATATAGCCACCCATCATTTAACCAACTCTGGGCAGCTTCCAGTCAAAAGTTAAAACTGCATAACATGCAGCTATGCTGTATTGATTGATAGATTCAATTTTTTTCTTGCTTTTATTACTTTATAAGCAACTCGAGGTGATGAACATACCTAATATCCCTTCCTTCCTCCTATTTTTCCTACAATAACAACTCTGTGAAGTGGGTTGGGCTGAAAGAGAATGACTGACACAAAATCACCCAGCCAGCTTTCATACCTAAAATGGGATTAGAATTCACACTCCTAGTTTCTAGGCCAAATCTTAACCACTACAACAAGCTGACTTTCTATACTATGCTCAATGTTTAAACATTGCTTGTGGTGGAAAAGTCTCTGTTTACTCAGAGATAATAGATTGGCAGCCTTATAACTCCAGGGGTCAAGGCTGAAGCTCATGATAAATAGGGTAGACACTAAAAATCCTCCCTCTCTTCCATTTAACCTTTTCCTCCAACACACTGCCCAGCAAGCAGTTCAAGATGAAATAGATCACCCTTGCCATAAGTCCAAGATTAGTTATTGGCTGAGGCTATTCAAACATATGCCAGAGGCTAAGTTTCATTGTTACAAATTGCCCATCCTTGGCCTTTGAGATCAAGCTGTATTTCAATTTTGTCAAGAACAGAGAAAAAGTGGGAGCAATCTGTTAGACTAGTACTGAACTCTGCTGTAGGTCAGTTGAACTTAAAGACTTCTTAATTGATTGTTTGCTGAATGTTAAATGATGTTGCCAAAGACTAAAGCAAAGTGGATTATGGCTCTCTGCATACTGATATTTGAGTGTAATTAATATTGCTGGAGAGAATTGTGAATACATCCATTTGAAGTTCTAATAAAAGGGGAACTTTTTCTGCAGCAACTCCTAATCTGTGGAACATCTTCCCTTCAGAAGATTAGAATGGCCCCATCCCTGTTAGCTTCTGTAAAGACTTGGCTATGCCCCCGAGCCTGGGGTGCTACATACACCAAGAAGCCCCGCATCCTGGCTATATTATTAACAGGCCAGATGTCTTATATGTACTCGGATGAGAAGTTTTACTGGTTTTTTATTGTTTTAATGGTTTTATTGTTTTTATTGTTTGCAAATGTTTTAAGATTTTAATTGTAATATATGTCTATGGATATATGGATCTCAGTCATCCAGGTCATGGTGGTTGCAAAGGTGCTTTTTCAAAAGGCAAATGGACTTTGTTTTTCTTTGAAGATATTTCGCTTCTCATCCAAGAAGCTTCTTCAGTTCTGAGGCTGGACAAGAAGCTTCTTGGATGAGAAACATTTTCAAGGAAAATAAAGTCCAGTTGCCTTTTGAAAAGCACTTATGGAATTGTAATATATATTTTTGAATTGTGAACCCTCCAGAGTGGTTTGCTAAGAGGGGTAGCTATAAAAATCACCTAAATAAATGATTGGATGGATGGATGGATGGATGGATGGATGGATGGATGAGAGATATAGATAGAAGATAGATAGATAGATAGATGGATGGATGGATGGATGGATGGATGGATGGATGGATGGATGGATGGATGGATGGATGGACGGACGGACGGACGGACAGACAGACAGACAGACAGACAATAATGGATTTAGGGTTACCATGAGGGCAATAAAAAGTATATTTTCACATATTCCAAGCATCCTCTAATTTTTCTTTCAAACCTCTTAATTAAAAAAACCCTCTGAGGAACAGAAGAGATAATTTCACAATATATTGTTATTAGAACAATCACTTGATACCAAACAAAGGAATAATGCAAATAGATTTTCACAGGTTTATTTTTTGTTGTTGTCCTCAGTGATAATTGAGCCTTAGCTTCCTGCTATAAGGTGTTGCAAAAACATAAAGCTAAAACAGTCTTCCCATCTCAAGGATTTATCGTGGCAGGAATTATAGGCAGTTGTAATCCAGTCATCTGGAAAAGATCCAGTGGAACTTGAAGAGCAGAGCTACACCTGCATCATCCACCAAGCTCCAAAGCCCATATTATTTTCTACTCCAGTCATATGTTAGTCCCCCTTCAGGTTCTCCATCTTGATGTATAGAAAGTAAATTTAAGTCAACCCTTGAGCAATTTTGCATGGTAAATTCAAACTGCTTGCTTCTGACAGTGTTCCAGCTGTTTCTGAGGTTGACTAAAAATTTCAATCCAGATTGCAGTGGACCAGAAGTGGGACTAGATTGGTGCTCAATCCAGAATCAGAATAGAGGTGGAAGGGACCTTGGAGGTCTTCGAGTTCAGCGCCCTGCTCAAGCAGGAGATCCTATACCATTTCAGACAAGTGTCTGTCCAGTTGTTTCTTAACAATCTCCAGTGATGAAGCACCTACAACTTCTGAGGTCAAGTTGTTCCATTGGTTAATTGTTCTAACTGTCAGGAAATTTCTCCTTAGTGATAGGTTGCGTCTCTCCTTGATTAGTTTCCATCCATTGTTTCTTGTCTTGCCCTCTGGTGCTTTAGGAAATAAATTGACTCCCTCTTCTTTGTGGCAGCCTCTCAAATCCTGGAATACAAAAAGTTAGGTGGCTCCACTGGGGCTTAAATTAAAGATTAAAGCTACCTCACATTGCAGGGGTATCAAACTCAAGGCCCATGGATCAGATGCAGCCTGTGATATGGTCAGATCTGGCCCATGGGGCTGTTCTGGAAAATGTAAGGGTCTGGCCTGTGTTGCTTCAGCCTGATCCACCCAATGTGAAGAGGAAACATGGGGCCAGCATGGCTTTGGCTCAGTCTACCCAATGCGAAGAGGAAACATGCCAGCAGTTTGGGGAGTGGCCTTAATATGGCCACACCCACCTAATTGGCAACACTCACCCAGTCAGCCATGCCTGCCTGGCCCCCCATGGTCAACCACAGCCCTGTCATATTGGGATATGTACCTATATTGGGATATCATACTGCAGAGGTGGGTTCCTACCAGTTCGCACCTATTTGGTAGAACCAGTTCGTCAAATCTACTGAACCAGTTAGAAGAGGTTCCACCAGTGGACTCGGAAAGCAGGTCATACCTACAGAAGAGGTTCCAAAAATTTTTGAAACCCACCACTGCTAAAGGGTTAGAGGTGCAAGGATCTTGTAACTTGACAGCTTTAAGACTTGCATGCTTCAATGCCAGAGTTCCTGAGCCAACGTGACTGGAGGAGGAATTCTGGGAGTTGAAGTCCACAGGTCTTAAAGCTGTCAGGTTTGAAGACCCCTGGTTTTTTTTCTAAAGGGTTAGGGGTGCAAGGATCTTGTAACTTGAGAGCTTTAAGACTTGCATGCTTCAATGCCAGAGTTTCTGAATAGCTACTTGGACCGATCTAAGTACTAATTCATAATTTCATATCCAGTCACATGGGTGGCAAGCCACTCCCATCCGGTTACATGGGTGGCAAGCCACTTCCACAAAGGAGGCCACACCCACAGAGTAGGTTTGAACAATTTTTGAAACACACCACTGTCATACTGGGATATTTAATCTGTCTCAGATTAAAGCTACCTCATATTGGGACTGGTTGTTCCTATGCTTCTTGCTCTTCCCAGTAGACAAGCTTTATTGGCTCACCCCAGTGTGTCTCCTAGTACCCATCCTCATTTTAAAGAATGTGGGTTCCAGTAATCCTTTTTTTCCTTGTGCTTTCCCACAGACTTTGACACTAACATAGAGACTATTTTCCCTCCTCGTTGTATCATGCTTGCTTCAATACTACAAACTTTACAAAAAAAGGAACAGTATTGTTCCTTCTTTCCACCTTGGCTCCATAGAAACATTATGGCAAAAGGAATGAGGGTTCAGCTTCGTTGAAGCAAAGTAGAATGCACTGAAACCTTTTAGCTTTCTTCCAACATGCCTGTGCTGCAATTTAAGCATTGAAACAAAACAAAAAGAAACGGGATCATTGCAGCACACACAGGAAAGCGTGTTTCACCCAGCCTGTTTGGAAACCAAAAAGGTGCCCGCTGAGATAGATGAAATTGGATAGGGCAGAAGGTGAGAAAAATAGAAGTGGGTCAGAGGTGGTATTCAGCAGGTTCTAACCACTCCTGGGAAATGGTAGTGCAAATTTTGAGTAGTTCAGAGAACCGGTAAATACCACTTCTGACTGGCCCCCCATCTATTCTCTGACTCCCGAGTCCCAGCTGATTGGGAGGGAATGGGGATTTTGCAGTAACCTTCCCCTGGAGTGGGGAGGGAATGGACACTTTACAGTATCCTTGTCTTGCCTTGCCCACTAAGCCACGCCCACCAAGGCATACCACATCCACCAAGCCATGCCCACAGAACTGGTAGAAAAACATTTTGAATCCCACCACTGAAGTGGGCTTAATTGTGATTATTTATGAGCATGGTGGGATCAACTGGAAGGGGGGAATGAAGCTGATAATAGCAACCAGGATGAAATGGTCATTCAAAGCGCTGACAAGCTGCTAGAAGGCAAGAGATGTGCCAGGCTCTGGAGATGTCATACACTGGAATGAAGGGTAATAGACCAACAGTTTGGAAGGGATTAAGATGGACCATAATGGAAAAGAGTACATTTGAAACAGTGGTTCAAAATAATAGTGGATTGTGGAATTGCAGCTACCTGGCACGGGTGCTATGTCTGTTCTGATTCTTAAGAAATGTTGGATGGCTCAAGCTGGCCATAAGGCAAGGTCACCTGACTTTGTTTAAAATTCCAGTTTCAATGGCTGCCATTCTCAGGTAGAATAGTAAGCCTTCAGTTCTGGTTAACAAACTGCATGCATATAAATAAAGTTAAAATCCAAAAAAAATCCAAATCCAAATCCAAATATTACTTATTTATTTTTATTTAGTTAGTTTGTCAAACATGTAAAAGATAACAGGTATAAGTAAGTACGAACACAGTAAATGGTTATGAATAAATGGAGACAGTATGACAGGGACGGTAGGAACATTGGTGTGCTTATGCACGCCCCTTACAGACCTCTTAGGAATGGGGTGAGGTCAACAGTAGACAGTCTTAGCTTAAAGTTATAGGGGTTTCGGGGATGTAACAACAGAGTCAGATAGTGCATTCCAGGCATTGACCACTCTGTTGCTGAAGTTGTTGTTTCTGTAATCGAGTTTAGAGCGGTTTACCTTGAGATTATGTGCTCATGTATTGTTATGGTTGAAGCTGAAGTAGTCATTGACAGGTAGGACATTGTAGTGGATAATTTTGTGTATTGTGAGAGCCAATGTGTTGTGGCCAAGGACTATAAGTGAAGAGACCTAGTTTCTAATCTACCTTCAGCCCCAGAAGCACTCTGGATGACTTTGAGCCAATTACTGTTCTTCACCCTAATCTATCTCTTAGCGCTACTATGAGGGGACAAATAGAAGGAGAAAGCACTGTGCATAACCTTGATCTGCTATACAAAAAGATACGACGTCAGTGAAATAAATAAATATAAAATAGCAGTAGGCACCCTCATTAATCCTTTCTTGTAGCTTAGTCAGCCAAAGAACTGGTATCGACAGCAGGTCTGACCATCATGTTCTAAAAGAACAAGTAATGTTTGTTTTCCTTTAAAAAACAATCACTAATCATCTCAAAATTAATTCATCAATTTAGGGAAATGTATCTCATATATATATAAGAAGGCATTATATAAATAAAATTATATGAAATACAATCCTGCATATACAAATTTCTGGGTGGCTTTGAAGGGACTACCCTGTTCAGTTTCTCAATGATAAGCCGTCTCATACAAATAGTTGATTTCAGAAATTTAGGAATTTTTTTCCTACTGTCCTTTGCCATTAATTCTGGGTAGAGTCGGGATGCCTGGATGGAGCTGAGCATTTACTGGCCAGATGCCCTTCCTGACACCATGTGGAGTTCATAGCAGATACTTTTTTCTTTGCAATTTTCAGGCTGCCACTAATGGAACTAAAATGTACATTAACAACTGAAGGCACCAGTCTGCATGACTATATGGTAAAATCATGTGGTTACTGTCACAGAAAGTGAGCAGTATTAATTTAACACATTGATAGGTAGGGAAAAGAGTTTATTGTTGTTTAACAAATCGTCGTAAGCACCTGACTGTATTATTCTTTCCTTCTCAGTGGAACGTTTCTCTGCTTAATATTATTCTGTTACATTAAGTCACAGTTATTTCAAATAAATGGCAAAAAGAGGCATTAAAGTTAATAGCATTTCACCAGGTTGTTGTTGTTTTTTCCTCCCCTCAAGTGCTGAAACATCATAAGCGGCATCTTTCTTACTATTCCTATAATTGTGTTCTTGGAAAACCCACAGCTTTTTCTGCTTGCCTTTTCTGCACAATGTTATACTGAAGAATACTATACATATTTGAAAAGCTAACTGCCTTTTTTTGTTGCAAAATGGGTTTTAAATAGCAGTAACACCCACAAGCTGGTACAAAGCTTTGTACTGTGCATGCAGCTTTTCTCTGCAGAACGTTCAGTCTGAAAAGCTGATATTGTGTTAAGATCCCATCGATCACTGCTGCTGTTACTGTGTGTGTGTGTGTGTGTGTGTGTGTGTGTCTGTGTCATTAGCCACCATTGTTCTTCATGAAATATGGAGTCACATTTAGGATTCAAGTGCGAAAAAAGAAAATAATTTCGTAGGAAAGTACAGATGGATAAGATTTGTATGATTTTTATCTTGCCTTTAATCTATATAGCGTAAAGAGATATACATAATGTTCCTGGTTCTTATTTTCTCATTAAAAATAACTGTGTAAGGTAGATTAGGCTAAGGGAGAATATCTGATCCAAAGCCTCCACTGGATTTCATGCCCGAGAGAGAACTAGAACTCACAGTCCCCCAGTTTCTTGTCTAGCACCTTAATCGTTATATCAAACTAGCTAGCTAGATAACTAGACCAAATGAGTAGCCAATAAAGTTATTCTGTCAAAATATTGTTCAGGAGTCTGATTTAAAATAGTGCAATTCAGCAAGTACGGTATATATTGCTATAAAAATTATTTAAAATAAAACAGGCAAGATTATAACAAAAAGTTAAAGCATGCTGATGGCCTTTGAAAATTGCAAAAAAAGGGGGGGTGGATTTGTGGCAATGGCTCTCATGTTTAGTCAACTCACTGTGGCCACCTCGCCATTGTTGCTAGTTGAGAAGTCATGTCCAACCCATTGCAACCCCATGGACAATGTTCCTCCAGGCTTTCCTGTCCTCTACTATCCTCTGGAGCAGTGTTTCTCAACCTTGGCAACTTGAAGATGTCTGGACTTCAAGTCCCAGAATTCCCCAGCCAGCGAATGCTGGCTGGGGAATTCTGGGAATTGAAGTCCAGACATCTTCAAGTTGTCAAGGTTGAGAAACACTGCTCTGGAATCCATAGGACATAGGACTCACCATAGGACAATTTAAAAATGCAATTTAATTGCTTAAAATAAATACAAAATGTTTTAATTTTTGTCATTTATATTTCATTCTTTCCATTCTTTTGCATCCTTTTTTAAATGATTCTGTTCCACCATTTCTTTGATATTAGCGTAACTCCTGTCCCCAGCGAGTTGGCCATGGTGGCAAATTGTCATAGACCCATTGGAGTACTATTTGTGGGTGAGAAGAAAGTTTCCAAATGAACTTGGAAAATTAAAAAAAAAAATCTGAGTCTAAGAGTTGTAATGGGTGCAGTTGGCATGTGAACCACCATAGGGAGTTGGCTCAGTGGGAGATTGTTTCAGAGACAATATTATAGCAATTTCTGGAGCTGACATATTGTGTTACTTCTTTCCATTACAATACCATGAAAATATTGTGCTTCTAGATGAGGTGTGTAAAACCCATGTCATCATGGTGGCATCACATGACATATTGGGACTTCCTCCCCCTTTGTTAAACTGGGTGTGGGCATGGCCAGTGTGTGATACCCGTGGGCTGAGAATTTAACAGCCCTATTCTAGATTATAGAAAAGCCTGAATAAGGGCCGCAGAGGTGTTACTCATTGTATAAAATTTCTGTTAAATATTAAAATAACTCAAAATGCAGATTCATGAGGACTAAGATAGTTTATATACTCCACAGAAAAAAAATTAGCCATGGCAATGTTATAGACTTGGCTTATCTAATCAGCAAAGTATTTCAGTTTAATTATAATTTAAATATAAATCACAGTCAGTCATTGGATATTTGTGTACTTTTTCAAACTTATTTTTGAAATGCATTTCTACAAATTTTAGGAATCCCTTAAGGTGTCTGCAAATCCACTATCTCCAATTCATGATGTAATATACTAAGAGACTTAGCTGAAACTATGATAAGTAATTTTGATAGCAGTTAAGACCAATGTGCACCCAGGTACACCCACGTTACACCTATCCTCCGCGAGCTGCACTGGCTACCCATTGGTCTCCGGACACGCTTCAAGGTGCTAGTCGTTACTTATAAAGCCCTGCATGGCATCGGACCTGGGTACCTGAGAGACCGCCTCCTGCCAATTACCTACCAAAGACCGATTCGATCTCACAGGCTTGGCCTTCTCCGGGTTCCATTTGCCAGCCAATGTCGGCTGGCAACCCCCTGGGGGAGAGCCTTCTCTGTTGCTGCGCCGGCCCTCTGGAATGAGCTCCCCGTGGAGATCCGGACCCTTACTACCCTCCCGGCCTTCCACTACCAAGTCCTGGCTGTCCCGACAGGCTGGGGGCTGTTGAAATATCTAGCCCCGCCTCAATTGTGAATGTTGTGCATTTTTAAATTATTTGTATTGTCTTATTTATTTCCCTTTCCCTGTTTATTGTGAGCCGCCCGGAGTCCTTCGGGAGTGGGCGGCATACAAAACTAATAAACAACAAACAACAACAACAATGTCCTCTAATAAGATTCATTTCTTTTCAACCTAAATATAAATATCACTGCATAATTAGGCTCTCAGGCAAAGGATTACACCCAGTATCACTTAGTGGCAGGATCTCTGATTGTCATCAGATGTGTTGGTCTGATGCTTAATTTGGCAAAGTGCTGCCAGAGCAGCTTAGAGAAGGAAAAAATAGCGATTCAGAAAGGAAGAGCAGAAAGAAAGGGCATTGTACCAATGAAAGTATAGACTAATGCTAGATAGCTCATCCTCCACAAAGCCCTTTGTATACCTGGAATCATCTTACTCCCAAACTTCAGACCTATCCATGTAACAACCAGTTCGCCCAGAGCCGAAAATATGAGAGTGCGGCTTCAAACACATGGCAATTATATAAGACGGAATAGCGGCGGGGTAGGTGGGTGGGCCCAGCCACTGGTTGGAACTGCTGGTTCACGCAAACCAGCAGCAGCCCACTCTGGACCTATCCCTAATTCCTTGACCTCCTTTTAGAGGGGACCAGAGGTGGTAATCAGCAGGTTCCACCAGTTCTGTAGAACCGGTAGCGGAAATTTTGAGTAGTTTGTAGAACCAGTAAATATCACCACTGACTGGCCCCGCCTCTATCTATTCTCTGCCTCCTGAGTCCTAGCTTATCGGGAGGAAATGGGGATTTTGCAGTAACCTTCCCTTGGAGTGGGGAGGGAATGGAGATTTTACAGTATCTTTCCCCTGCCAAGCCCACCAAGCCACACCCACGGTAGTAAAAACTTTTGAATCCCACCACTGAAGGGACTAAGTACATTTTATAGCCTAAAAGGATGAGCCATCCTCAGTAAGCAAATAGAGGCCCCAAGGAATCGATCCTGAAAGGGGAAAGATATACATTGTAATCAGAAAAGGGTTTTCAGGGAAGGAAAGAGAAATCACGAGAGGACATCGCTCAGCTGCAGCTCTGAAATTCACGTATTCTGAAATGCCTCTTGTACCCAATGACTTTTAGTGCTATTTTTCAGCAGAGCTGCACAGTCCTTCAGATTTGCCAACAGATGCTTGGGAGCACATGGGAGAAATATCCTGTCTCTTGTAGCGGGAACAGCACCCATCTTTTTTATTTATTTTGAGGATTGCAGCTGCTTTAAAGAGTTGCAGATGTGTTCCAGCCTGCCTGCCGTGAAGCCTTTTTTCAGAACTAAATCGGAAGTGCTGCAATCTGACAGCTAAAGCTGATTTTACAATTTTCATGTTTGAGACAAGGGTATTTCTAAAACATTCCTTGATGAAGGGATCGACAGTTTAATGTTTATTTTAATTGAATGTAATGATTTTTTTTTGGGGGGGGGGGTATTAACCACGTGTGTCTCCAGGCTTTATGGCCGTGGTTGATTATGCAGTTGACAAACAAAGGCGTTTTGAAAAGCCAGCGAAGTCCCAGTGCAAATCAGCTTGCCCTTTCCCCCATACAATAGTCAATAGTACCCAGAAGGAGCTGTGCTCTGTGGCGCTGTGCTCCTTGTGCTGCAGCCAAAGGATTATTTGGGGACATGCTGGAAGATATAATAGGAATTCTACAAGGGTCTGCCAAGGGCAATTTTATCTCAGCCGGTTTTATTCCCTTTGACAGGCTCAAGTATTTATTCGGGCTTGAAATCATAAAAGAGACATTTACCATAACATGAGTACAAATATGTGGTTATAAATTATCTCTTCCCCCCCCCCCTCTTTATTTAAGACAGATTTTTCTATGTCCTTGTCAAATGGCAACATTTCCTCTGAACACTGGCTTCCCAAAACCCAGGGAAATTTGCCAATGTGTTGTTGTTTTTTTCTTTTTCAATTGGATTATAAGAAATGCCAAACAAATTTCCTTGATGGGCCCATTTCTACATCATTAGCAATCTTCCCAAGCAATACATAGGCACATGCTGAGTAAATAAACTTGGCTCTTAGCCCCAAAGTACCAAGCAGGTGGTTTGAGTTATATCTGGATATGGTTTCTGTGATAGATATGGAGGGCAAGCTCCAAAAGCAAGCTACTTGGGACATTTGAAAATAGCAAAATATATTTCCCCCACCCCCAAACCTGCAATAATTACTTGCTAATCTGAAAGCAGAGGCTCCTCTTATTTATTTTTTCTGCAATTAACAGAATATATGTTCAAAGCAAGTGAATGGGCAAAACATGCAAATTGCTGTACATCTTGCAGGTATCACTTGAAAGGGCTGGGCTCTTGCTTGCCAGGCAGTAGTGGGTTTCAATTTATTTTACTACTGGTTCACTTGTGCACACTTGTGCACACTTGTGCGACACTTCTGCACATGCGCAGAAGTGTCCAGAAGGTGGGTGGAGCCTCCCGCCACCAACAGTTCTCCCAATCCAGGGCATATCGGCAGAAACCCACCTCCCTTGCCGGGTGATTTTTAATCCCTTTAGGTCAGTGTTTCTCAACCTTGGCAACTTGAAGATGTCCGGACTTCAACTCCCAGAATTCCCCAGCCAGCGAATGCTGGCTGGGGAATTCTGGGAGTTGAAGTCCAGACATCTTCAAGTTGCCAAGGTTGAGAAACACTGCTTTAGGTAGTATCTTTAGTTAATAAACTCCACATGGTGTCAGGAAGGGTTTCGAATCAGTAAACATTCAGCCCCATCCAGTCACCTTGACTCTATCCTGAATTAAGGTATTACAGGACCATATAAGCAGGGGTGGCATTCAGTTACCTTCCCTACCGGTTCACAAATGTGAGCATGCATACATGCTTTGCTTGCATGCTCCACCATCGATCATGCACACAGCCTTCTGCGCATGCGCTAAATGGGATGCTGTAGAGCCTGGGCAAATAGGGGGGCCATCCATGATTTCCGCTATGGTTCGCGTGAACTGGTCTGAACCAGTAGAATACCACCTCTGCATACAAGGAAGTTTTAGGTAGCATTTAAATAACATTTTTTTCTGTTGCTGTTCAGTTACCCGTTCTCCTTGCTTTTCTTCAATTCTGTTTTATTCCTTCTCATTCTGTTTCCAGTGCAGGGCCGGATTTTCCGATAGGCTAACTAGGCTTCAGCCTAGGGCCTCAAGATCAAGACGGGCCTACATTCAAATTGTTAGCAAAATTAAAATTACACTATTCTAAAAACAGTGAACACTAAAACACTGAACCGAAAATAAGGAGAAATTCTACGCATATGACTAATAAACAAACATAAAAATGTATTGGTTAAGATCATTCCAGCGCCGCGGCAGTTGGGGAGCCCGCCCACATTCCCGGCACCGGCGGTCAGGCGAGAGCGGCCGCTCCCAGTAGCCGCCCCGTCGATGCGGAGCCTACCAGTGGCCAGGCAGGTGAGGGCGAGGGGGCTGAGCCGGGCAGCTGAGCGCAGCAGGGGAGGCGGCTGGCCTCGCTGCCTTTGCCGCAGAGCAGAGCCGCCCTCCGTCGGGAGGCCAGCTATATATATTGATATATATTTATATATCACAGTAATGATGTATTTTATTGTCTCTCATGTAATTTACAAACTTAAAAATGGGAGGTGAAAGGGCCTCATAAGTGGAATAGCCTAGGGCCTCTTTTCATCTAAATCCGGCCCTGTTCCAGTGCAATTGTCTTTTTTCTCCTTTATCTTCCACTCATCCCAAAAAGTTTCTTCCTCCTCCTCTTCCTCCTCCTCTTGGTTTCTTCTAAAATGAGAATGGGCAATGATTGTGTGGAAAAGCTTGACATAGCAAAGGATTTTAATTTATATTTATATGTAGTTTTCTTTTTAACTCTTCTTTTCTCTCTATTATTCCAGGCTGGGAAGAGGTGTCATTTTACATTCACTATCATTTTCCTTTTTGATAAATGCTGCCTTTGAATAAAAAGGTTGCTGAGAGTTGAATGATACAAAAACAACTGAAACAGAGCTCAGTGACATTTTGTAAATGTTACTTCTCGTTTTTTTCTCTCTCTCTTTATCAAAATGAAAGAAAAGAGCTCTTAAGATGACCTGTATGACCATTTTGACTATTTGTTGAAGTAGAGAGGCCAAGTATACATGAAATAAACAGGTATATTTTGATAACTAGCTTTCAATCCTTTTAAAGGTTTTTGAAATGCATTTCTTTTTAGTAATTAAAAAATAAAATTTTAAAGAGTCAAATGAAGGGATAATAGAAGATCCAAATATCTGCATTTTAAAATGATAAATCTGCGTTGACATTCTCCAGGCTGTTGTTGTTAAACTCAATGACATCAAACTACCCTATTAAATTATAATTATCCCACACCTGTGTAACCCTGTTGAGTGACAAGCCAGAAATGAAAAGTTCTGCAGCTTTTCTAGAAGCTATTCGGGCTAAGCATTGATAAACCTCTGGGGAGAATAATTCTACAGCTGTGTGCAGTATGTGAAAAAAAAAAAAGCCTCTGTGTTCCTTTTATGTAGGGTTCCATAAATTATACATAAAAAGTCTGAGAAAGTTCTAAGTGCATATTTGGGGAGGAATAATAGAAGCCAAAGTGCTCTGTTTATTCATACTGCATGGTGTACTGAATTTATATTGCTTTTGATGATGTGTCTCAGTAATCCTCAGAAACATTAAATTAAAATGTGATATTTTGTTATGTGCTAGGCTAGTTTTAAACCCTCACAGTTGTATTCCTTTTAAAACTTTTTTATTTTTTTAGTTCCAGCTCGGTAAGGCAGATTTAGTGCGGAGTATGCTACCCAATTCCATTTATTTAGCTATGATTTTTTTTCCCCCAGGGTGTTTTTTTTAAAATCTCCCTTGCTGTTTTGCTTTAGTGTTGGCTTTATTTTTATTTACCGGTTTTGTCTGTTCAGATAGACATGTAATTTTCTCAGCCCTGGTGATTTTATTGATTATTTCCTTCCCTTTTGTAATCCATCCCTGCTTATTTAACAAGGTCCTTTTTCTCTTGAGAATATCCACTATATAATATGATCTCAGAAGTCTAGCAAAAAATCAATAAAGGAGAATTTGGGGAATTGTAGGAACAACAAAATGGTCTCTCTGTATGTCCTAGTCCTTGGACAGCAAAGGTGACTAACAAGCAAGCACTGGAGCTCATAACACCAGCTGTGCCACTGGAAGGCAAAATCACGACACTATGTCTCACTTATTTTGGCCATGTTATGTGGGCGAGATAACTGCAGAAAGCATGAAGATACATGAAGAAATAGCGGTAAAAGGAATCGAGGCCACCAAAAAACATGGTGGCTGGACATCAAAACTGACACCAACCAAAGTATAGAACAACTCAAAAAAGTAGCGCAAGATCGGAAGACATGGAGACCTGGCCCATAGAATCATCAAGAGCCAACATGGCTGTATGGATAACATCATCATCGTTGTGGGTCCTGGATTCATTCACAAAAAATATCGCGTACTGAGAAGCAATTAGGGGATGAGGAAAGAGGTTCCAGCAGATGAGTAAGCCCACTGTGCTGCCTACAAAGAGTTTCACTTAACTGGCTCACTGCAGGTGACGCTACAACTGTGACATCAAATAAACTGAATCGCATTGGCAGAAAGCTGATTTGGAAAGCTCTACCCATGTAATGGTTAGCTACCCATCACTACCCATGGAACAGAGGTTGCATTCAGCAGGTTCTGACCATTCTGGAGAATCGGTAGCGGAGCTTTTGAGTAGTTTGGAGAACCAGTAAATACCACCCCTGACTGCCCCCCCCCCCAATTTATTCTCTGGCTCCCGAGTTCCAGGTGATTGGGAGGAAATGGGGATTTTGCAGTAACCTTATCCTGCCACGCCCACCAAGCCTGTCCACCAAGCCATGCCCTCAGAAATGCTAGTAAAATTTTTTGAAACCCACCTTTTTGAAACCCACCACTGCCATGGAGTTGGTAACATAATGTCATCTTTGTAAAATTAAACTTTATTGCCATTTTAGCAATAGCACTTAGACTTATTTACCACTTCACATTGCTTTATGGGCCTAAGCAGTTTACAGAGTGAGCATATTGCTCTCAACAATCTGGAACCTCATTTTACTGACCTCATTTGTTTTTATATCTGAGACTTGAGACACAGTAAGTAAGCAGAAACAATGGTAGGACATCTTTTTCTGTGATTTTTATTACAGTGCAGGGTGTAGGAGTGATTATGACTGGAAGGTGTTTATTAATGGCAAATGACTCAAGAACAATTCTAGATTTCATTGGAAAACATTCAGTAATATGTAATTCCGCTTCCTCCAAATTCAATATGGGTGGGAAACATGTTTCCCAGTAGTGTGGGAAATATTTACAGGACCGTCTTCTGCCACATACCTCCCAGCGACCGATAAGATCTCACAGGGTGGGCCTTCTCCGGTGCCGTCAACCAGACAATGTCGTTTGGCGGCTCCTCGGGGGAGAGCCTTCTCTGTAGCTGCTCCGGCCCTATGTAACGATCTACCCCCCAGAGATCGGCTGTGACCAGGGGAGCATTTGCCCAGGTTCGCCTGGTCCACCAATTGCATCCCTACCTGAATCGGGAGGCTCTCACAACAGTCACTCATGCCCTTGTGACCTCAAGACTGGACTACTGCAATGCGCTCTACATGGGGCAGCCCTTGAAGTGCATTCGGAGACTTCAGCTCGTCCAGAATGCAGCTGCGCGAGCGATTGTGGGTGCACCTCAGTACACCCACGTTACACCTATCTTCCGCGAGCTGCACTGGTTACCGATTGGTCTCCGGATACGCTTCAAGGTGTTAGTCGTCACTTATAAAGCCCTTCATGGTATTGGACCTGAGTACTTGAGAGACTGCCTGCTGCCAATTACATCCCAAAGGCCCATTAGATCCCACAGATTAGGCCTCCTCCGGGTTCCATCTACTGGCCAATGTCATCTGGCTTCTACCCGGGGGAGGGCCTTCTCTGTGGCTGCTCCGGCCCTTTGGAACAAGCTCCCCGCAGAGATTCGGAGCCTCACCTCTCTCCAGGCTTTCCGAAAAGCCGTTAAAACCTGGCTATGTCGGCAGGCCTGGGGTTGATGAGTTCCCTTCCCCTCTCGAATCATGTGACTGTTGGCTGTTTTTTAAATTCCCCTGTACCTTTTATGTTGTTGTTTCTTTGTGTTTACCTCCCCCCTCCCTTGGGTTTGTGAGCCGCCCTGAGTCCCTCTGGGAATAGGGCGGCATATAAATAAAATGAACCTCAAACTTTGAACCCTCCCCACTCTCACGGCCTTCAAAAAGTCTATTAAGACCTGGCTTTTCCAGCAGGCCTGGGGCTGTTGACCTCTTGAATGAGGTCCAGCCCCACTACGGTTGAGTGTGTTGTGTTTTAACCTGCTTTGTTTTCTTTACTTTTTAAACTTTTTAGTACTTTTTAAATTGTCTTTTATGTAAGCCTCCCGGAGTCCTTCGGGATTGGGCAGCATATAAATTTATTAAACTTAACTAATTAAACTTAATCTGGATGTGCTCTAGATATAGTGACAAAGATAATCAGCCTTTATCTATAATAAAGAATGTAACACATTTTCTTAGAGCAATTATCCTATTCACCGTAGTGGGGAGTTGAGGTTTCTAGATTTTAAAAAGGATTTGACAAGGAAATGAGTCAGTCCACCCTGTTCTATGATATAGGTCAACACAACAGTTGTTAAGGGAATGTTGCATTTGTTTTTTTCTTCAAATACCTGGCAGAGCAAACTATTAGTTTATTGTGTATGATGACCTGGTAGAAATATTGAAACACAGGAGAGGCCTCTTGGGAGTATCAACCAGTTTAGTACTTTATGTAAAGATTTCTTATTCCAAAATCAGAATAATGAAAATACAGATAGTCCTTGACATAACAACAGTTCACTTTGTGACCGTTCAAAGTTACAACATCACTGAAAAAAGTGAGTTATGACCATTTTTTACACTTACGACCTCATGGTCATGTAATTTACATTTGGATGCTTGACAACTGATTCACATTTATGACGGTTGCAGTGTCCTGGGGTTACGTGAACACCTTTTGCGACCCTCTGACAAGCAAAGTCAATGGGGAAACCAGATTCACTTAACAACTGTGTTAACTAATTTAACAACCGCAATGATTCACTTAACAAATGTGGCAGGAAAAGCTGTAAAGTAGGACAAAACTCACTTAACACATCTCTAACTTAGCAATAGAAATTTTGGCCTCAATTGTGGTTGTAGGCTGAGGACTTCCTATAGTTAAAGAAAGCCTCCAAATTTGAACGATTGCTAGATGGCTATTTTTTTGTACTTTCAAGTACCGTATCTAGAGTGACATTTTGAAATGAATCTTACAAGAAAATTTATCCTGTAGGTTTTGATTTTGTAAGCTTATTATCCACATACATTTTTCTTTATTTTTTTTTTATCATAATACGTGTTTTGTTATTAAAGTTTAGAAACTGCTCAGCATAAATTTTCAAGGAAGAGATTCCAAGTTCATCCTTTTACAGCTGCAGTTCTTCACTGCCAGATGTTTTCTACCATCCCCTGAAGTATTAGGTTGTGATGCAGGTAAAAAGAGTCTATAGTTTGAGGTTCTCGTTTCTCATTTTTTTAAAAAAAAATCTTTCAGTAAAGATGGAGTATTGTGAAGCCAGCTATTTCCAGTTTCTGAAAATTCAGCATGCTTTTACCAAGTTCAGATTTCAATCTATGCCTTTTCTTTCCTTTAACAAGACAGTATTCTAACATTCCTTTGGAAGAATGCCTTTGTGCATATGTTTGTGTTGCGTACAAGACATTGTTCATTATTTTTTACATTGTCCATTGTATAAGGATTTAAGTGAGGTGCCTTTCGCCTGTTATTTTAAAGCATCATTACAGTAAATCTACTGAACATAGAGACCATTCCCCTCATAACTGCAATATTTGATCAATTTAGAAGAAAACCTGGAAGGTGATTGTTAACAAATTTAAGCATTTTAGATGTTAAATTTCTAACATTGCACATTGTAACCACCCTTAGCTATATGGGACATATAATTCACTAAATTTATTCTCATATTAATTTTGAGTGGCATAACTTAAACCCAGAATAAGCTTTGTATTTTCATTTTCCCTCCTTATTATTCTATATTTCTTTTGTGATCCTGGATTCAATGCTTCTCTCCAAGATCAGATTCTGGTTTGTAACCAGAAATTAAACTATAGCTTATGTTTCAAAGCCAAATTTGGGGTGTAGTATGTCAATATAAAAAAGTCAACCATACTACCAAATTCACCATCATGCTGAACAGTGGTGGGATTCAGGTTTTTTTACTACCAGTTCTGTGGGCATGGCTTGGTGGGCGTGGCATGGCTTAGTGGGCGTTGCACAAGAAGGATACTGTAAAATCTCCATTCCCGCCTGACTCCAGGGAAAGATTACTGTAAAATCCCCATTTACTCCCGATGAGCTGGGACTCAGGAGGCAGAGAATAGATGAGGGCAGGGCCAATCAAAGGTGGTATTTACCAGTTCTCCGAATTACTCAAAATTTCCGCTACTGGATCTCCAGAATTGGTCAGAACCTGCTGAATACCACCTCTGATGCTATAATATGAAACATTTTTCTATCTTCACCCATATTATACAAGTAATTCTCAACTTATAACCAGTGACTGTTCGAAGTTTCAATGGCATTGAAAAAAGTGGCTTATGACTGTTTTTTCACATTTAACAACCATTGCCGCATCTCTGTGGTCGGATAATCAAATGCTTGGCAACTGGCATGTATTTATGACGGTTGCCATGTCCTGGGGTCCTATCATCACTTTTTGCAAGCTTGTGACAAGCAAAGTCAATGGGAATGCCAGATTTACTTAACAACTGTGTTTCTAACTTAACAACTACAGTGATTCCCTTAATAACTATAGCAGTGTTTCTCAACCTTAGCAACTTGAAGATGTCTGGACTTCAAGTCCCAGAATTCCCCAGCCAGCGAATGCTGGCTGGGGAATTCTGGGAGTTGAAGTTCAGACATCTTCAAGTTGCCAAGATTGAGAAACACTGAACTATAGCAAGAAAGGTCAGAAAATTGGGCAAAACTCGCTTAGCAACAGAAAGTTTGGGTTCAGTTGTGGTCATATGTTGAGAGCTATCTGTACTTTTGAACCTGAAGAAAGTATCCTTTGTCAGATCTTAACATATTTCAAGAAGAGAGGGAAAATGAGTGAAACTATGTAACAATTTAATGACAAAAAATGTTAATATTAGCTTTTATTTCATTTGTCATGAACTTCCAAACAGAGCAGTCAGAGAAATTCCTAATGTTCTGTTTATATGATGTGTGCGTGAGTGAGTGTGTGAAACTATATATACTCTTTGACTTGTGGTCATTTGTTCAGTAAACGTTTGAAATTGAAAGGATGCTTAAAAACTGGATTTACAATCCAGACCTGAAATTATGGCTGTTGCAGCGCCCCTTGTAGTCGTGACCCATCAAAACCGCGCTCGACTAAGCCATGCCCGATTAAACCGTGTTGCTGACGTCATCAACAGGGCAACAACAGCCAGCGCGGAGAAAGAAGGGCGCTTTAAATAGCGCTTTGAAAGCAAGCCAATTCAACTTAAGGTAAGGGTTAGGTTTAGGGTTAGGTTAAGGGTTAGACTTAGGTTTAGGGTTAGGTTAAGGATTAGGTTTAGGGTTAGGTTAAGGGTTAGGTTTAGGATTAGGTTTAGGGGGGTTAGGTTTAGGTTTAGGGGTTAATTTTAGGTTTAGCGTTTACAGCGTGCTTCTGTCTCCGCGCTGTTGTCGCCCTGTTGATGACGTCAGCTATGCGGTTTTGTCGAGCGCGGTTTCGTCGAGCGCGGTTTTGTGGTGGAATCCCTTGCAGTCACGTGATCAAAATTTGGTCACATGGCAGCCCACCTGCTACAAAGGCCCAGGGCATTCAGTAGCCTCAGTTCCATCCTGAGGCCCTGACTTCACCCCCAGTTTTGGAAGACTTCCTTCTCCAAATCGCGGTTTTCATTTCTCCTCCAAATCGTGCACCCCTTTCTCGCGAGTCTTGGAGAGAACCAGAAGGTTTCCAAAGGATTCACCACAATGAGGCATGCAATTTGGAGAAAGAGTGGCACTAGAGGCTTGGCGAGTGGCCCAAGATGACCTCAAAAAGACAGTCTGGTGCAGTCAGCCTTTGCCTCACATAGTCCAGGTGCGCCTATCAGCAGCAGGAGAAAAATAGCGAAGGTCAGCGGGGCATGGCACAACCTGTGAAGCACATAGTGGCAGGGGAAAACTGAGTCCTTTCACAATGGTGCTGCAATGGCTGGTCACAACGGGGAGCTCGAGGTGGCATTTATCAGTGACAGCAGTGGCCCTCGGTCTAAAGTAAGTGCCTGGGGGCAGTAGTACCTGACTAAGACTGCTGGAGGCCCTGGATCTCTACTTTAGCTCCAGCCCAAGGACTTCTGCTAATGACTGCCACTGTATAAGGTGCCCAAAAGGGCATAAATCAGGCATGGGGAGATATAGGGGGAGACTGTTGGATCAGGTAAGGCTACTGAAGTTTCCCAGTTTTGCGCCACACTACTGGACTGGGGCAGCTGAGACTTCCACAGGCAGCTGCAGCTTTGAGTGGCATTACAGCATACATCTCCCCCCAACTCATGCGTGTCTTACATTGGGTATCCCTGGGCATCCCTCAGCCCCTGCACTTCTTACCTAGGACTCCCACCGCTTAATGATCCCTGCAGTCACTAAGCAATACGGTCATGTAATGTCTTGCTTTACTACTGCTTCATTTACCAGTAGAAATTCAGGTCTCAATTGTGGCTGTAAGTTGAGGACTACCTATATCTCTCGGATGACAGAAATAGATGTTCTGCAGAACAATATGATTTTCAATTTTCAAAAAACTTTGAAGGTTCCTTTCACATTTTAGGCCATGTTATGAAACACTCAATTGGAACCGCAGAAATTCTCAGTTTTCTCCCTTGGATATTTCTTTTATAAATGTGCAAAAAATGAGATATCTATTTTTTAAATAATTTATTTCTAAACTTAGAAAAAATTTAATGACTAAAGGAATTTATTAAACTACTTTCCATAACTTACATCTTTGCACCACTTTTAATACACTGTGGATGTTTCTGGTCCACATTTTTAAAATCATTATTTATTTTAAAGACTTACCATAAATATTAAAATTTAATGCAATAATATATTGCAGTCTTTATTACTACTGCTATTACTATTACTATTTTTATCATTCTTATTTTATTTTTCATGAGGATTAGAAACAACCCAGCAATTCCTAATTATACATAATAAAAACTATTACAGTAAACTTAAAAAAATATTAATACAGCAATTATAAAAACTAACAGCAGCAAATAATCATATTTGGTGAGCTTAATAGAACTTTTTAAAAGAAATTACATTTTTCAAAAGAAAAAGAGGGTCTAGCAATTCTCCAGGCACACTTTTGAAACAACCACCCATAAAAACAAGGTTTAGCATCTTAAAAGGTAAATTTTATATTGAAATAGGAATTGCAGTTAACATATTAGTAAGTTGCATCTCCATCCTAAAACCAGTCTTAGAAAAAAAATAACATAATTGACAGGATCTTTATTTATGTAAATGCTTTTCACTGTACTTTCCAACAGATCAACTCCATAATATCTAAATCATGTTTAAAAAAATATATCTTCCCATTCTTGTCAGGAGAATGCTTAAAAGTTTCCCGGTAAGTTTACTTCCAAAAATGGTATTTCAAGATATCATGAAGAAGCCCTAAGACATTTAGTGGAATAAAAATGGGAGGTTTGGGAAATAACCCCTTAATGTGTAATGTGTAGCTTACTGTCACAAATTGGGTTGCCAGTCAGAGGGTTTCTGCCAGAGGTGGGTTCCTACCAGTTCGCACCAGTTCGGTAGAACCGGTTCGTCAAATCTACCGAACCGGTTAGAAGAGGTTCCACCAGTGGACCCAGAAAGCAGGCCACACCTACAGAAGAGGTTCCAAAAATTTTTGAAACCCACCACTGACACACACACACAGACTCACACAGAGAAAGAGAAAGAGAAAGAAATAAATAAATAAAAAAAGAAAGAAAGAAAGAAAAAGTGAGAGAGATGAAAGAAAAAAAAGGAAAAAGGAACAGAGAGACAAAAGGAAGGAGAGAGAGAAAGAGAGAGAGAGAAAGAGAGAGAGAGAACACATGGCCAGCAAGCCACTCCCACCAGGTCACATGGCCAGCAAGCCACTCCCACAAAGAAGGCCACACCCACAGAGTAGGTTCGAAAAAAATTTGAAACCCACCACTGGTTTCTGCCATATGTAAGATTGTCAATTTAGGTTATTTAATATCAATGTCAAAATGAAGCAGCATTCCTTGACTGCAGCATATCTTATAGAAGAAGAAAGTTGTATGCTTTCTTCTGAAAAGTAGGAGACAAACACCTACAGGTAAAGGATCCTAGAAAATACATATTATCATTGCACTGTTTATGAACTCTGCTATGAAATGCTAGAATTAAATTTAAAAAAACTACACGTTCCAGAAACACAAAAGATTACATTTACTTGAAATCTGTGGGTGTTTTAATAGAACTTCCTTGTTGAAAAGGCTTTGATTCAGAGTGTGTATGTGTGTATTTGTTTAAGGTCTCTGTGGGGTGATATGGATGGCTGCCACATGCTTTTCATACATTCCAAATTACTGCCATAGCAAATCCCACCACCTATTACCACAGACTTTTGTTTTCTGCTCCTTCTCTCCCTACACTATACTCTAAATAACCAACTTCCAAGCCAAAAGTAGTTAGAAAACAAAGATGTGCTGAACATTAGGTGTACACTACAGAATCTTGCTTTAGGGCTGTTTTTTTTTCAATTTCATCTCAGCAGGAGTTCATTTTTCCCCCACTGTGTGAAAATCTGTGAAGAGCCAGAAGTCTTCTTCCCAATCTTTAAGCCACACTTGACAGATGGTAATTTATTTTTCCTGAATGCTTTTTCATGTCCCGTATTTTTGCTTGTAATGAAACTTGAAATATCACCACAAATAAACACAAGGGAGGGAGCAGGTACCAACATTGAAAGCAATTTAAGGGAATGTGTTCTTGTGTTGACATCAGAAATGTATACTCTTTGTATTCATAGATTGATCTTGCTCCTAAAGGTAAAGGTTCCCCTTACACATATGTGCTAATCGTTCTCAACTCTAGGGGGCAGTGCTCATTTCCGTTTCAAAGCCAAAGAGCCAGCACTGTCCAAAGACGTCTCCGTGGTCATATGGCTGGCATGACTAAACGCTGTAGTTGCACAGAACACTGTTACCTTTCAACCAAAGGTGGTTCCTATTTTTCTACTTGCATTTTCGCATGCTTTCGAAGTGCTAGGTTGGCAGAAGCTGGGACAGGTAACAAGAGCTCACTCCATTACGTGGCACCAGGGATTCAAACCGCTAATTGCCGACCTTCTGATCAACAAGCTCAGCATCTTAGCCACTGAGCCACCACCAGGAGGAAAATTTAAAACTCATTTTATAAGTTTTATGCAAAACATCTGGAACATGCCACCCTATACAACTTATAGGGGAACCACAAGGGAAGAGAGCTATGTGTCTGTTCTTGCTGGAGAGCACTTAAGAAGCATCTGATTGGTCACTCTGAAAATAACATATATTTGCCTATTTGTGCAATTATTCATAACCCTCCATTTTACAGAGATGATTAAGAGCCGAGGTGGCGCAGTGGTTAAATGCAGCACTGCAGGCTACTTCAGCTGACTGCAGTTCAGCAGTTCAGCTGTTCAAATCTCACCGGCTCAGGGTTGACTCAGCCTTCCATCCTTCCGAGGTGGGTAAAATGAGGACCCGGATTGTTGGGGGCGATATGCTGACTCTGTAAACTGATTAGGGAGGGCTGAAAGCCCTATGAAGCGGTATATAAGTCTAACTGCTATTGCTATTGCTATCTTGACTAAGGGAAACATAAGAACTGTTAAGTACAGTAAATAACAATTCAGTCCCGAGAAAGAAGAAACTCTACCTTGATTCCATTTATTATAAGAAGATGAAGAAAGATCAAACTCAGGCAGGTATTCAAGAGTCTTTTAATATACACTATAAAAATAAAGTAGACTTCAGGTAGTCCTTGTGCTGCCTGTTCTCTGCATGGCTTTTCTGAAAGAGTTGACAGCAGTTTATACTACCAATCAATAGAAATACAATCAAAAACCATTTACAATCTAACTAACTAAGGCAGCTTCAGAGCTATGGGAATAAGTATGTTTTGAAATCGTCTGACACTCAGAGGATTGGAAATTTTTCTTAAATCTGAAGGCAGGATGTTACCAAGAACAGGATCAACCACTGACAAGGTAAGTCATCTAAATGTTAGTCTAAAGTAGGCCTTGGCCTGAGGCAGCAGGGCTGTTCTAATGCTACTATATTATGTGTATTTCTTCAAATCAATTTTTCGTGGGAACTGATAGGGATTGTTGGTTAACTTATCAGCAACTTCACTGATACATCTTCTCTTACCCTGAATATTCGGAGCTGATGAATTTTGATAGGTACCCGAGCAGTGGTGGGTTGCTAATCCCGTTCCAACCGGTTCGGTTGGAACGGGGGCAGCGGCGGCGTGCACGCACGCAGTTCACGCATGCGTCTTAGCACCTGCGCGATGCTCCAGCTGCTCACAGAGAATCGCGCAGACACTGTATGTGCCATCCAGCTGCTCGCGGAGAATCACGCAGGTGCTGTATGTGCCATGCGCCTGCGGGGAAGCACAGAAGCCTTCAAAGACCGGTAAGGAGCGCAGGTGGGTGGGTGGGCCCTTCGCCGTTCCCAGAAGTTACTTACTTCCGGGTTCGCCGACCAACCGGTTCGCGGGGACCGCTGCAAACCGGTTGAAACCCACCCCTGCACCCGAGCCATAGAAAAACTAAGTTGTATTGCTTTGTTTGAATGTAAATCTATTAAGCTGATGGGCATATTTAGAATTCTGAGACCATGTTGTGGACATGGCCATTCAGAAAAGATTCATGTATCCTCTAGGACAGCAGTCCCCAACCTTTTGGGCACTAGGGACCAGTTCCCGGGGGGGAGGGATTTTTCCGGGGATCAGAGGAGGCGTGGTTTCAGGTGCTGCTTGTATCCCATGGATGGGGCTTTGCTTATTTATGTGGCCAAGTTTCTGGCATGCCGCAAACCTGTGCCACTCCACAAAGAGGGGGTTGGAGACCCCTTCTCTAGGATACCTTGACCACCCAGCTTACTTCATATTTTATTTGGTTTATTTGGTTATATTTGCAAACAAAGCATTAGACATGGTTTGAGCCTACCATCTTTATTTCATTAGAATGTTTCAGAAGATACTATGTTGGAGGTTAATACTTTGCCAGTAAGCTGGCTTCCCACTTAAGTATTAATTCTTATAAAAATAATCTTTAAAAAGAAATTGGTGAGACTAACTCCAAGCTTCAAGAGAGGCACCTATAGGTACGGTGCCAAGGAGTACTTTTGTGTGGTTAGCATCTTCACTATCAAAGTCTACAAGTTATACCATGTCTTCACATTATGCTATGCCATACCAATTATGACCCTATCCCAAGGAATAGGAGAATAAAAACTGTCAGTGTAAAACTTCTTTACTAAAGAACGGCGTAAGATATTCTTGCTGGGATTGAGAGAAGCGTCTTTTGTGGCACAAATGTCCTCCATTGTTTTCCAGAATTAAATGCATTCCCTTACAAAAGCACAACTGTAGTAGAAATATTAGCATGCAGGTGCTCTGGTGTTTTGTTAATGCATTTAATTAGACACAATATCTTCATTGTTGTTTTTCTTTTTCTTGTATAATGAATGTGCATTATGGTATAGAATTTGCTTAGTGTTAACAAGTAATTTTTTTCATAAAATCTTAATATGATTTTTATTTTAGCCTCAAAGTTTCCGTTTAACAAGATGTATGCTCAATTACAACATATTAACATATCCATTCTAATGTTATACATTTAGAGTCAGCAAAAAAAGTGGCTGAAGTTAAGGAAGGTGGCAGAAATATTATTCATGAACATGGCCTTTGGTTCCAAAGCCTTAATTGGGGCTGTCGTGATGAAGCAAAACTAATTTTAATGCCATATTTCATGCAATTAAAATTGGCAGCTGTTATTGAGTGAAGCATTGCCCCTTAAAATATGAGTAACAATCAGAATTTTTAAAAGGCCACTGCTATCTTGATTGGATGTTGTCACTACTGCAAATGGGCAGCAGTCTATCAGTTGCAAATGAGGAACACATTGTGAAATCACAAGGAAATGTTATATTGTACGTTTAGAATGTTAATATAATTTATTGCCATAGGCCAGGTATTAATAACTTGAAATGCTTTCTGCAATGATGAGGGTTCTCACAAATGTTCATCCGTCAGGCTCCATTGCTTCTTCATAACAACCTGAAAAGCACACCGGGGGGGGGGGGATGGAACACAGGTAAAAAAGCAACCACATGTGCCTTATCCTTATCTAAAGAAACGTCACGTATTACTTTGCACCCTAGGTTGATATTGGTGGAAATCAATCACATCAGGAAAATCAGCATTTGGGTAACAGGCAGGAAGCTTCGTGGGGTTTTGTAAAAGGATAAAAGTCTTGCAATTTAATCAAGAAATAAATGGTACATTTAAATATGATTCATCTTAAGTTTTGAATTCGGAATCATTTAGCAATTTCTGGTAATAGTTTACTTTAACAATCACTTAAGGAACATTGTCTTCTTAATGACTGACTTCAAGTGAATAAATAGATACACGTCAGCTTAATAAAAATAACTTTAGTAATAATAATATTTAATATTTAATAATTTCCTTTATTGTCAGTGCACAACATATGTACAATGAGCTTGTGTGATACATTGCAATTTATAACTTTTAATAGAAAATATATATATATATATATATATATATATATATATATATATATACATACATACATACATACATACATACATACACACACACACACACACATACACACACACACACAAAACCCCTGGTAAGCCCCAATTATGGGAGGAAGCTAACTGCTTCCATCATCTGTCCATAGGCTCGTCACAAGAGTCCATCACGACAGAAACCCAATATTTTTACTGTTGCCTTTGTTATATTTGTGTTTTTTTATTTGTGCTGATAAATAAATAAAGGGAGACTAGTATAGATCTATTTCAAGCTATTTAGCTCTCATCAGCTAGCCATACCCTTACTGGGATTTGAACCTGGGCTATATTACATCCTAGGCAAACTTCTTAGCCAGTATGTATGTATGTATGTATGTATGTATGTATGTATGTATGTATGTATGTATGTATGTATGTATAATTTAGATATATATATAATTTAGATATATATATATAAATTATATATGTGTGTCTTAGGTTCAGTAAAGGACAGATCTGTTGCAGTTGCATATAATCTATGGTTTTTGTGTGAAGCAGCTAACTGAAGGCAAGGGGAAGAAAGCACCATTGTTCTAACATTCTGTTTTTCACAGGCCCGTATTCATATCTCATCCTTGTTGTTTGCAGGAGAGGCAGATGTGAACCAGAACAATGGGACCTCCACTAAGAGCAGAGCGGTGACAGACTCCAAGGGCACAGCGGATCCAAAGAATGCCTGGAAGGAAGCCAACCCAGCTGACACAACTGGTCGCCCCCATTTGGTCCGCCTCTTTTCCCGAGATGCCCCAGGCAGAGAAGACAACACCTTCAAAGATCGGCCCTCTGAATCAGATGAGCTACAGACCATTCAGGAGGACAGTGCAGCAGCAGCAGCTTCTGAGAACTCGGATTTGATGGCTTCACAAAAACGCTCCTCTTTCCGGCATGGGTCCAAACTTGCAACTGCAAGTACCATAGACCATGCTAGACATGGATCTCCACGAAGATACAGGGAACCAAGTCTACTTGATTCTTTGGGCAGATTCTTTGGCGGTGACAAGCATTATCCGAGACGGGGCAAGGTGAGCTCAGAGGAAAGGAGAACAGATTAGCAGCAAGAAATCTAAAAGGAGGGTGGGAGAAAAATCACAAGAACTGAATAATCTCCAAAGAGCAAGAATTGGCTTAGCCAAAAAGGATGTTATATATCGAGTTCTAATGCAATGTTGGTTATTAGTCCAAAGTTTAAAATAGTGTATGAGAAAATATCCCTACAAAAAATATAATACCCTTGAGTTGACTAGGAACATTGTCTTGTCCTTAATCTTTTAACTGGATGCCTCAGTTTTGGTTGTCAGGATTTTTCAGAAGTCAGGATCTTTGTTGTTTACTTGTTGTAAAACTCTCCCAATGTATATTGAGAAAGTTGTTAGTCTTCTGTTGATTCCCCCCCCCCTCCTATCACACTGCTTGCAGAGTTTCTGAAAGCCTGGAGAAGAATCCTAGAATGTTTGTAATTTGATGCAATACTTCTATGATATCTTTCTATGCAGTGATTTTGGTTAATTAAAGTGTATTAGTTTAATATCTGTTTTGTTTCTGTTCCTGTGGGCAATTCCATGGCACTAGGCAGCATTAGAAGACTATTGCAATGCAGAGCAAATGTGAATTCCAGTCAAAGCCTATTCTCTTTTCCCTCAAACAAAATGAAAAGTGTGGCAAAATTAGACCATGTCTCTATTAAGTATATTTAACTGCACTTTTGACGAACATCAATTTTGTGGTGGAACATGAGAAATAACTATTCTTACTTTTAAGTGGGGATGTTAGTGGAAAATATCATGCCCCTATGTAAACAATAGGAATGGGTATCTTAATGGGGATAAAGAGAAAGCAAAACGAAGATGCTGAGATGCAAGAAAAACATTTGTTTGCCTGTTGTTTCATCTTTTAATGTTATATATCACTGTAATGTCTTGTCTAAATCATTTCAATTTTGGCCCTTCTAATTACTTCTTAAACTGCTTTCTGGTTGGATAGATTCTTTGCAGTGTAGGTAAAGGCGCTAGAGGGCCAGCAAAGTGTAGAACATGACATTTGTATGGAAAAAGTCCAACCAGTAGCATGTCCTGACCAAACTGGAAGGCATTCCTTAACCTATAGCCCAAACAAGCAATGCCAGTTAGTGTGGACAATGTTGAGTTTGCTAATGGCTCAGCAGTCTTAGGAGCAGCAAGGCAGTTGCTTATATTGCCATAAGAAAAGCCATGTTGATGTATTTTATTCCATTCTATATCTTTAGGCAAAAAATATCTTTTCTCTGCCACTGTATCTCTTTATGTGCTCAACAATAGATTTCCACAATGTAGATTTATATCTACTGTCCATAAGTTAAATTCAATAGTGGTTTTATTGTTGTTGTTTTGCTGTTCTGTTTCAAATCTTATTATGGCGGAAATAAGGAAGCCTTAAGATATTTTAGTGCATCTCAGTACTAAACACGTCAGCTGGGATTGGAGAGTAAGAAACTTGGCACACTATTGAAGATACAGGTGACTATTTCTACAAGTAATTCTTTATATCATGGTACTTGGCAGCCAGAACTAGGAGTTTGGGTGCTATAACTCTCTTTTTTAATAGGATGTTGAATTGCTTCACAGTCTAGCTCTTGTAAAGGGGACTCACATTATATACTGGACAGCCTTGAAAGAGGAGAGCAAGAAAGTTACTGCAAGAACAATCAACTGTAGTTAAAAAATCTCTCCTAAGATTCTTTTTCAGAAGAATTTTGAAACTCTGTGTATTATTACAGTGTTGCCCAGGCTGATCAATGGCCCCTGTTGTACATACAGAAACGTTTTGAAGTGGCAAAACTGACTGGTATGGCATGCTTGTAAAATTACCTATTTATGATCAATGAAAAGAACATTATGATAATCAGTCAGTCACGATTTTGAGACACCATCGTTCACAAAGTTTTCATTTCAAGCACCTAGTGGTAGGGAATTAAATCTGCTTCAAGCTGTAGATGGCTCTGTATTGAGCAATAACTGCTGTTTACCTTGTACAGTGGATTTGTATATAGACAAAAACAGTTTTGTATGATATATGATTGTTTTGCATGGTTGATTCATAGCTCACAGTTGTTAGTTTCCATTGCCTTCACTGATGCATTTCAATTGTCACAACCTAAAACTCAGTGCCTCAAGGACAGAAACTAAAAAGCTATAAACAGTTCCAAATATTGTCTAGCTGGAACAGAACATCTGCTTTTAAATGCTGGACTGTCGGTATTTGAGACAAAATCATTAACAAATGGCTATGCCATTGTGCAACAGTGTTATTTATTCTCTGAAATAATAATGCTGGTAATGAAAAATTATCCTAGGAATCCATTCCGGGAGAAATTCAATGCTGGAAGTTAATTCAGTAAGTGCTATAAACTTTTGTTAATACTATATGTGCATGTTTATGCTTTTAGGAAAACATAGAATTATTATCATCCTAGACTTTCTTGACTTTTGTGAGTGGCAGAAAAGGATTTGTCCATAACTATGTCAGAATAGCCCGAAATACACTGTATCCCTCCTATTAAATGTGTCTAGATATTGTATATAAATAGTTAACACAAACAAGCACTGTAAATTTTGAAAGCATCTTGAAAGTGAAATCGTGCTGCCCTTGTATTGCATTTTGTATTCAAAGAAGAAAATTTCTTGGCAATGAGAATCACGAGGGAGCAAACGCTCTGTCAATCCTGAGAAGTAATTCAGACAAGAAAAACACTCATGAGTACACACTCCATCTTTATTGTAAAGTTACATTAAGAGAATTCTTGCCTGTCAGTATCTCCCCTCACTTTTACAGTGCAAGAAGCTAAGAAGGAAGAACCTTCTGAGGTGTTTATCATGCATCTCTTCCTTTTGTGGGCTCAGCTGCCTCTTATCTTATCATTCTTCCACCTCACACCCAAGGTTATTCCCATATAAAATGTACTCAAGGACCTCTCTTCAAATGGAACAAACAAACTAAAAGTATCACCATATATCTCTGTAAAACTTCAGATCCTATTTACATGAAAAGTATTTTGGATTTATAAAGTTATAAGACCGAAGAACTTCTTGAGCTACCAGAAAAGTTATCTAAAGTCTGTTGGAAAGGATTCCCAGAGTTCAATGTAAGTTAGGATGATGGTTAAATCCCTTCCCTAAGCAATGCAATCCTAGTTTATATAACTGATCTGCCCACATCAGTGAATGTTGGAATGCAGCAAACACAGTAACCCTTTTGTCCAGAGAAGCTGCTGACATTCAGTGAAAGAGCATTATAAATTCTTCGCAGAGAGACATTTTCTTATTAATATCCAGGGATGAAAAAACACAATGTTTGAATAATAATATGCTTTGTTTAAAGAGAGTAGGATGGAGGAAAGCCTGAAGAATACTTACTTTGTTTCTACCTCCTCTTCATTATTGCAGGATGCAGATTCTCTTGTTGTTTAAGAAACGTGAAAGGAAGGAATAGGAAAATAATAAAACGCATGAAATTGAATATATAAGTATAGGCACCTTTGTGGCAGGACACAAATCACCTATATATCATCTTAAATATATGCATAGTGAGAAATTACAGTTATACAAGATATACAAGATATACAATAGCAGAGTTGGAAGGGACCTTGGAGGTCTTCTAGTCCAACCCCCTGACTAGGCAGGAAACCCTATACCATTTCAGACAAATGGCTATCCAACATCTTCTTGAAGACTTAATAGTTGAAATTAATAGAGAACAATCTGAGGGTTGAAATTGTTGGTCTGATTGTCATATAAGTTGACCCCAAATCACCTCTATGACATGTTTTTAGTAAAAAAATCAAGTAACTGCAACGTTAATAACCACATTTCCAAAGAAACCCTATTAACTGAATTTTATGGAATGGCAAAGGATAGGCGCTTCCCCAAAGATGCTTTTCACCATTAAGGAAGAGCAATTTGTCTAAGATGGCTATTTGTACCTCAGATGGCAACCTCCAGTCAAATGGTTTTGACAATTTAAAATGAATATCCAGCTGACACAGAGGGGTATTTTTATTGAAGGAAGGTCTCACGCAGATTTTAAAAACTACAGAAATGTAAAATAAATAGAATAAAAAACAGATTATAAAAGGATAAAATAAAAAGTGAACAATAACAAAAATGGGAAATGGCTAAAGAAACCATTTTTGATTTTTCTTTGCAGCTGTTGCAAGCATAGCAATTATCACTTCCACCCTCCCATATTGCATAGCTGCTTTCTTCCCATAAACTAACTTTTTTTATCAATACATCCTGAAATCAGCAGTTCATTTTTATTCATTTTCAGCAAAACCGCTATAAAAGGTTTCCAGTCTTTTATAAAAGTAATGCAATTGTCTCCTTAATTAAACAATTTAGCCATTTCTACAAACTCAGCCATTTACAATACATTCCTCCATTATTCATGTTTCTATAGTCCAGCACCGAGATATTTTTTGATGTTATTATAAGCTTGTTTAGTTTCAAAACTTCTTAATTCCAAATAATAACATTTTATAGAATATAACCGGGGGGGGGGGGGATAATGCACCTAGTGGCAAACATGGTGTTTAAGCAAGCATTCACCAGGATTCACTGAAGTGAATCATACATTATCATATCAAAGAATCAATTCAATGGACCATTTTAGAAAGCCGGATTAGATGCTTGTGTCATTTGAAAAAATGATTCTGTTTTCATGATAGAACATAAAATTATTTTTTTACGTCAAAGTATTACCTTCTGATACCTTCTTACTAAGATTATTATTTTATTAACCATTTAAAATTAGCTTGTCATTTTAAACCCATAACAGTTACGGGATGGTCCTGTGAGTTAGCGACACAGAATGCAAATGCACCCTTTTATGGCATGAAACTTTGAGATCTTTCATTGACCTGATTATCAATAGGTCAATAAATAGGTCAACTTCTAAATAACTTACTGAGAGCCAATTTGGTGTAATGGTTAAAACACCAAGGTAGAAACTGAGAGATTCAGATTGATTTTGTATTTTATTTTGTAGCAGTTAACTGGAAGGGGTGGATTTATTTTCTAAGTGGCACCGATTCCTTTTTTAAACCCAGAATAAGACCATTTAAACTGCACTCCAGAATGGCTCCAGATTGGCTCCAGATTCCAATGAAATGTCAGCATCTAAACTGTTTCAGTTTAGCAACTAAATTGCTACTCAGGAGCTATGCACTGGTGAAAACATACTGGCATTTTTTAGGCTTCATGACCTAACAGACACATTTTTTATTTAATGTAGCGTCTAAATATTTTATACAATTAAATTCTCAAAAATAGGTGCATCTAAACTTGATGGAAATATTTTACAGTTAAGTTTCTTATTGACATTTGGTCAATAAGAAACTGGACAGGAATATTTCAGGAATAAAAAGCTTGGGTTTTTTCCCCTCAGAACACATGTTAGATCATTGTTAATATGAATTGAATGATATGTCACATTCAGATGATCATCTCTTGATTTATTAACCTAAAATTTCCATTGTTCTTTCATAAATACCTTCCATCCTTTACTTCTCTCTTTGCAACAAGCCTTGAGTAAACCAGAGAGTCCTTGTGTTTCTATCTGGGGTATTCAGAAGAAGCTAACATCACATATTATTGTTCAATTTGCTTCATTGTTATGAATCTTATAATTGTAATTTATTGGTTCAACAATTCCAATGATGTCAGAAGTTGTGGTTCACCAGGACTTCTTATTTAATCACAGACCACTCAAAGTGGAAAGTAAAATGTAATGAAGCAAATACTTGTTTCAGATTAATGGGTAATAGCTATAATAGACTGTACTTTCAGTGCAAGGTATTTGGAAAAATTAGCCACATCAATAGGACCTTTTCGTTTTCACTCTTAAGTCTTTCAATATGTATATATACTTTCTGAAAGAAATGATGTACTGTGACTTTTTCTTCTTTCAAAACTTTGTTGTGTCTATAAAAATCTTGTCAATTTTGTGCGACTGAGATATAAATTGTAGCATTGTAAAATATATAATCAACGGTACTAGCTTTCCACAGTCTGTGATTATCAACATGATTTTGTTTCAATATTTGATCTTCATAAGCATTGGTAAAGGACGTCTTAAACACCTTTCTCATGGCAAAATTGTGTACTAAGTAGTTAATACATTGTTAATACATTAACATCTTATGTTCATTGTCACATATTTTCATACTGTATTCTGTTGATCGGGATCAAAAACGATGTGGGTTTTGAAAGATAGCTGATTTGAGGTGAGAAGAACACGAAAATGTAAAATATATAACTGTAATAAGCTTCGAATAAAATGGATTGTGTTAAAGGGATCTACAGTTCGGCTCAATTAAATAAATGAATAAATAACCCTTGGAATGTACACATTGCTGATATGTAATAATTCAGTCTTCAGAGATTACTACAAAATGTGCTTGCCTCTTACTGGATTTTTCTATAGTGTTCTCTATGGAAAACACTCTTTTCTCCCACTATAGCCATAAATTGTGCTCTTAACAACACTTACTACCATCCAAACCCAGCTGAAAGCCATCATTTGGTTTTCTAAAATGTTCAGAGTTGGTGAAATGGGATCTTTAGATTTGCAGATCTGCAGCAAACTGAGAATCCTACGACATGGACCTTTTGACTGGATTTCCTGTTTAGATCAGTTCAGACTCTGATAGGTTCAAACTGCTCTTTATTGGGGTTAGTGATTAGAAGAAATGAAAAATAGGGGGGAAATAACATTTTCTGCTTTTAATTAGCAACTACCCCACTCTCAACATGCAACCTCTAAAAATTAAATCTGAGAAAATGTATCCTTGGGCAAAAACAAGATAAGATTCTGCAATCACATTAGCTGATGTTTGACCAATGTTTTGATATCAAGAAAAAAAGCCAACTCTCCAGCTCTCCAAGCAAGCATGGGAATTAATCCTTTTTTTTTAATTAAATAGCAAGCACGGAATTCTCTAAAGAAAACTACCGTATAAGAAAAAATATTTCTGTAAACAACACTATCTTTCATTAAGATTCCCTTTTTGAGTTGAATCTGGGGATTCAAATGTCCTGCAGCATAAGATGGTAGAATTCATAATAGGGAAATATTGAATATACACAAATGAAAAACTCTAATACTTCAGGGCATGATTCAAAACAAAAAACTTTTTAAGAGAAAGTCACATCAACTGAAGTTATTCTTTTTGCTTATAAACAGCTCATTTGGAATCTGCTAATGTTGACACAGGCCTCTGAACAATACTTGAAATGTTTTCCAGACACCAATATGAAATTTGGGGGAGTAGGACATGAATAGGACATGAGTACAGTGCTAGGATCGGAATGTAGTCATGCTTTCCTGTTACTGTTGCTCAGCAACTGATAGAGCAAAGCACATTATTACTGATGTGGCTATACAGCCAAAGCAATTAGCTTTAGCCTCCTTCAAATTTAAACCACTCAAGATGGTAACCACTATTGTATTTTTGAAAGCAACATCCACTGGTTGGAGGTTGTCATTTAGGCAAAACGCATGACAAATTCCAATCTTTTTTGCTTTCTGAAGCCAAAAATCAAGATGTTCAATCAACAGTAAAGGAGAAAGAAGGAATTTCAACTACTAAGCACAATTTCAAATATACGATGGATTTGACTAATAGCTGCTCATATGCAGGAGAATATTATAGATGCGGCTTTTACATATTGACCAGTGGTTCTTAATAAGTCTGGTAGTCTGCAATAATATTATAGGCTCAGGATTAAAATGTATATTTTGTTATAAAAACTTTGCACAATACCGTATAATTTTTTTTTTTGCGCAATACCATATAAAAAGGCAGGGCGAGGATTCCCTGCTCATCCCAAAAAGTTATTTGTATATGCCCAATTGTTTATGTTGTGTATTTTTAATGTTTTGGATAATAATTCCAAACAAATATATGGGAATGCAGCATATTTTTGTCCACGATGGTTCTGCCTCCAGTTCTCTAGTCATCAACTCTGAATGGTCTAAAAGACCCGAATTCAACTTTTTAGTTGAATGAAGCTTTCTGTTGTAAAAGTGAGGAGATACTTACCAAAATTTGAGAGCACAGAACTCCATGCTTTAGTTGCCAATGGATTTCTGATTTAATTTAGGCAACTTCTTGAATCCATGGCTTGGCACTTTGATCTCTTCAGGACTGCCTTTTCTAGCCAATTTTGACCCAACCCGTTAGAGCTAGCGGGGAGAAACCGCTCCTATCCCCACACTTTGGGAAAGTTCAGAGAGTGATGTAAGGGGAGATTGCTTTACTACTTGGTCGACTGACTGACTGATTAATTGATTGATTGGCTGATTAATTGATTGATTGGCTGATTAATTGATTCACAGATTGAATGATTGATTGATTGACTGACTGATGGATTGGACTGCAGTGTCAATGGTAGATTAGCCTCTTTGGAGCAAATTGTCTGGCTCACTCTTTGCCACTTTTCCATATATTTCTAAAGAGCGAGATTCCTTTTTAGAGCCTTTCTCTGAACTGAACTATTGGTACTATCTATTTTTTTATATTTGTTGTGTTGCATTTTTATTTTTATAATGTGGTTCTTTTTACATTGTATTTTTAATGGGAGCTGCCCAGAGAAGTTCTCTTATTGAGGCAGCATATAAATAAATGCATGTTTCTACTCAATACTAAACAGTGTTTACCCTTTTAGGAAGAAAAAATAATAATGCAAAGCAAACAAAATATCCCCAACATACCTCAGAAGAAAGTCATCCTCTTACCTATCTCAGTTATATATTCATACAACCTAACTCTGGTAAGAACTGTTGCAATTAGCACTGATCAATGCAGCCTATTCATTTAAGTCCTATTCAGTTTTGCACCATGTGAACTAAACATTGCTTCTCATAATGCATCCAACAGGGACCCACACGTCATATGTAAAAGCACCAGAAGGCAGGACAAGAAGCAATGCATGATGCCAGTGAGTGAGTGTGCATTGGCTATAGCTGAAAATTGTTGATCAGGATGGCCCACAGCCAGTTTAAATCTCTCCCCGTTAATGTGCAATTAGAAAGAGAAGCAGGAAATACCATCTTCTTTAATGATGTCCATGGGTGAAGGTAGCATATGCAAGTATACTCCTCAACTTACAGCTCTTTGTTTAGTGACCATTTGAAGTCACAGCATCACTGGAAAAAGTAACTTGTGACCATTTGTCATATTTAATGACTGTTGCGGCTTCCACATGGTCACACGATCAAAATTTGGACACTTGCCAACTGGCATGTATTTCTGACATTACAGTGCCGGGATGTGTGCGTGTGTTATGTGATCACTTCTGACAAGCCAAGGAAGTAGGGGGGGGGGGGGCAGATTCACTTAACAACCGTATTGCTGAGTTAACAACTGCAGGGATTCACCTAACAACTGCCACAAGAAAGATCATAAAATGGGGGCTAAACTCAGTCAACAAATGCTTAGCAGCAGAAATTTTGAGTTTGATTGTGGTTGTAAGTCGAGGACTACACTGAGTTGAAACTAACTTGGGAAAGTAGTTGAAAACTTCATCCAATGTAGAAATTTGCAATTGAATGTCTGAACAGGATCCATTGTAACGAACATGTAATATTTAACAGTTCTGTTTGCAGGCACATGTTCAGGGACTAGTTATGAAAATCCTAACTACATAGGTAGTGCATCTGAAAAAACTGAACTGTCCCATACAGGGACTTTGCAAGAGGCGTTTCTCTCAAGCTTATCACTGTGGGAGGCAGTCTTGATGAAAATTCAGGGCCTTCTCAGTAGCTACTCCTAGGATTTGGAACTTCTTACCCATGAGGCAAATTTGCTCTTTCTTCATTGTCTTTCCAACAGCAGACAAATATATTATATTCAAGAGGGTTCTTCTACTGTCAATGTATTTATAAAAACACTATTTTTTTATGTTTTCGTCTTCAAAGTGTTATTCCCACACTATGGCAGGGTCCACTTATGATGCTTTTATATTTTATGTTTTCAATGCATACAAATTACATAGGGTAACTTACAGAAATTAAACTACCACCAAATTTAAAATATTTGAAAGTCAAAACAAGCACACTTACAAAATTTTTTAATAAGAATTGTAAATCTAGCAGAGGGATAAGATGGCTTCTACTAACGTTTAATGTTACCATGAGAAATTGTTTGCTAATAAAAGGATATCTTTGCCCGTGGCTAAAATACTACATAGAAGAATATCATTCCCAAGTAGGAACAAACAAGTTTAGTTTCAGCCACTAAGAAGGCCTTTTACCTCAACCAGAGGTGGTAGTCAGCAGGTTCTGACCAGTTCTGGAGAACTAGTAGTGGAAATTTTGAGTAATTCGGAGAACCAGTAAATATCACCTCTGACTGGCCCCACCCCATCTATTCTCTCCCCCCCCCCCCCCGCCCCAAGTCCCAGTTGATTGAGAAGGAATGGGGATTTTGCAGTAATCTTCTCCTGGAGTGGGAAGGGAATGGAGATTTTATAGTATGCTTCCCCTGCCATGCCCACCAAGCCATGCCCACCAAGCCACGTCCACAGAATCGGTAGTAAAAATAATTGAATCTCACCACTGACCTCAACTACATAAACACATCCAGAAGGATCTCTCCATCAAGACTAACAGGTACTGGAAGAGAGGGCTCCTGAGGAAACTTGAACAAATACTTTGAAACATGCCCAGGAAGAAATGGGTAGCAATTGCAGCCCTTGTAGAAAGATATGATATGATCCTGCCTGAAAGTACCCACCTACAATCTTGAAATTGCATTCTGGAACAGAAGTAGATTTCAAAGAATCTCCAACAAACAGAGTGGCTTTCAATATTCCAGTTTGGGTACACCTAACACATGTATTCCAATAATCCAATTTGACCTTCTCAGGAGCATTTAAGCTAGCGTAACTTTATTTGGCTCTTTTTGCTGGCACTCATACTTTATCTTTGTATAATTGCTTGTTTTTTTCAGCACCATTTTTGGGCAAAAACACTTTTGAGAGATCAATTAAATAAATATTGGCTATATTAAATTAGAAAGTGGAAGTTAATTCTGGAAAGAGTAATTCCAATCAAACACAAATATTGTTCTAGATAGTGTCCAATGCAAAGGGAAGTGATAATTCTCTAGAATAATACAGATAACATCATATTGAGTGGTGGATGCTTCCAATTGATTCAAAAGAGACATTTTAAATCACACAGCCACTAGAAAAATGTGGTTTCTTTAAGGGGACCACTGAGAAAAGATGCAGCTGCTTTAAAAATGTGCTGTACTTATGCTTCCACATATTCTGAAGCTTCTCTTCTAAGTCATCTCAAAGTATGCACAGTCCAATTATATAATACAAGAGCTTTAAATATGGTCTGCAAAAACATTGACTAATCACTAAATGGAAACAAAGGTTCAAGATGAATGTACATCGTTGCTGCCAGCTAGTGGTTTGTCATGGTTCTTCACCCAAATTTAGTAACCTTACTAATAATAAATTGTTTATAATTTTCTAGTTTGACTAAATATTGAAATAAATATTATCAGAAAAATCTTCTGAAATAATAGTTTTTCATTACAGGATATTTTAGCATTCTTTCATATAACTAATTTTCTTTCACTGAGTTTCAGAACTTCAATAGTTCTTTAAAAATCATATTACTTGTAAACCCATAAGATAATAGGAAGGACTACACTTTTCAAAATAAAAAGGGGGTATTACAAGAATTATTACCGGGCATAAATTGTTGATAGTCTGAAAGTGTCTGTGCTCAAACAGGACTTATCTACCAACCTATCCTATTTCATAGTGTGCTTGGAAGATTAAATGTATTCTAGTTTAATATTCAGTTTTATCAAGAGTATTACAGTTTTTGAATTTTATCACATTTGTAAGTGCAAGAAGTCCTGGTTTGAATACATAGTGCTCCCTCCCTCAAAAATAGGATCATATGTTTTAAATAATACAAATTTTATCTGATTTTTTTTCTTTCAGTTCTATTTCTTATTCAATATGTGATTTTTAAAAATATATGCTAGATATAACAAACAAAAACAACAATATCTTCTTCATAATTTAAAGACGAATACATTTACTGTATTCTAACCTTGTACTGCAATTATTTGCTCGATTTTCAAAATGTGCACCAAAAACCTTTGCTACACGTTGCAACAAGCCCAATTTTCATTGTGGAATCTAATACAAAGGTAAATGTTATTTTATGTTTATGTATAGTAACTATTTGGATCCTTTTTTTTATCTGCAACCTTTTTTCTTGCTTTTGTCATAGCCAGTTTATTTTAATAATTGTTTTAATTACATTTTGAGCTTTTCTTTCTTCATTGTATAATCGCTATCATTTGTGTTGCCGGTGTAGGACGTGTATGTCTGTGTGTCTGTGTATCTGCATGTCGATTCACCACTAAATACATTTTTAGAAAAAGACAAAATGTTAAATTTCACTGAAATACAAGTAGACTGGTAGGCATCTGCAACTATCAGTGGCATTTGCTGGAGAACAGCACAGCAGGCAAACATTGCATATGAAAAGAAATAAGGCCAGGCTGCAACTCTGTAATTATTTACAAAATCATCATACCTGTGGTGAAAATCATACTTTTTACTTGCAGAAGACTTAAATAGGCTCAGATTGCCCATTTCAAAAACTCTATCCGAAATTGTAATAATGAAGCTACAATTGTCATGGCGGAGTTCTTCCTGAACCAAATGAGATGAATTTCTCAATATACTCTTGGTATGTAATGTACTGCCCAGATAAAGAGCCTTACTAATAATGCAATTGCTTTGGCACTTCTGGGATCTTCTGTTAATGGAACAAAGCAGATTTTCAAAGAAACTATCCCAGCAGTGTTTTTTTCCCCATGCTATCTTTCCCCTTAGAGTAACCAGTTTCTGTTCAGATGCAATATAGGTATTATATTTCCCAGGTGTAGGTACTAGAATGACAGTGATTTAAAGAATACAAGAAAGGGCCTAAATATAGCCTTTTCCAACCAATAGTTTTCAGAATTTGGGATTATAAATGCTGTTTTTTTTCCTGCCATCTTGAAAGATATCCAAAACATAGGATTGAAATTGGAGTGTAGTTTATGCAACCTATCGGTCGTCCTTTCTCAATGACAGGAAATGTCCATTATTTGTGTCTTAAATTCTTACTTTTAAAAATGTCTTTTTTCTCACAATGCCTTTTATCTAGCACTGATTATTTACAAAGTCCTGTTGTTTTAGTAAGATTTGACAGGGAAGCAGTGCTGGATTCCCTTGTAGTTTTAACTGACTAAGTAAAGGGCCCATGGCAGTTATATCCGTGACCCGTCAAAAGGGCGAACGACAAAACCGCGGCTGACTAAACCGTGTCACTGACATCATCAACGCGGCGACAACAGCCAGCACGGAGAAAGAAGGGCACTTTAAATAGCGCGTTGAAAGAAAGCCGATTCAACTTAAGGTAAGGGTTAGCTTTAGGGTTAGCTTTAGGATTAGCTTTAGGGTTAGGTTTAGGATTAGGTTTAGGTTTAGGGGTTAAGTTTAGGTTTAGGGTTTACAGCATGCTTCTGTCTCCGCGCTGTTGATGCCCTGTTGATGACATCAGCGACGCAGTTTAGTCGGGCGCGGTTTTGTCATTCACCCTTTTGTCGGTGAACTGTTATATCAGTGCCATCAGTATTGGAGAGAAATTAGTTACATAACTGCAACTTATATAGTAGGTTAAGAAAAGATGTACCAGTTGAAATACTGTCTTCTCAATAAGTAACCAAAGTCCACAATGTTCATGCTTCATTTGTTCTTGCAAATGCATCATTGATAATACTTCAATAGCAAAAACTCAGAATAAGGCTTTGTTTGGCACGAGTCAAAAAAATAAATGAGTAATTTAATTTTATTCTTCAATGCATTTGTCATGTCTACACAACTCTCTCATATAGCGACTCTGAGGCATAATATCATAAAACCGATACATAAAAACCGTTAAACACCTCTATTTCGATTGAAATTTTAAAAAACCCTAAGATTTCAGGTAGCCAGAACTGAGTGGCTTGTGTTTCTAAAAGAATCCAAAAAAGGTAACAACTATACTTTTGATACAGCTACAAAGATATTGGAGAACACACAGCTTTCAGATGTCGGAATCAATTTCAAGGATAAGAAGAGCCCTCCCTTTGTAGCCCATCTTCTTTAAGAGAAAAAGGAGAAGCCAGGCAGTTGAAAACAACAACAACAACAACAACAACAACAACAACAACAAAGCTTTACAGCCCCAACTTTCTTCTCCATTCCCCCCAGTACTTTAGTTAAATGACTGGCAGGTTTAAAGAGCTTTCAGTCCAGAGTCACCCCACCACTCAGCTCTTATCTACTAGCTTTTATCTACCTGAAAGTGTCTGGTTGCCTTGGTAATTCTTGTTGCTTAGTTACAAAAGCTGGAGATGGAGATGGCCCTCCCGTCTCCTGTGTTTCAGCAGAACTGGTTCCCCAGGCAATTGAAGGCAGTCAGGATTTTTTTTTTTTTTTTGATGAAGGCACCTGAGACGGAAGTGTGCCAATCTTATTTGTAAAACCAAATCTGTTCAAACCAAACAAACAGACGGTAAGATGGCCACCGTTCAGTTTGAAGCTTCCAATTACTGAAGTCTTCCCCCAATCTGGTGCCTTCAGGATGAGAGACATCCCAGAATTTCTACAGCGTACATTGAGAGAGAAAAAATCCCACTGCAGCAGATGCAGGCTGGTTGTTTGTAGGAGTCCACTTGAGTTTCATTTTCATTCATGACCAGGATGTATCTCTCTTTTTTGCGTGTGGTTGAAAACTGGCTGTTGGAAAAGGAGATTGGGATGTTTAAAATGAATTAAAAATGGAAAGTCTTTCTCCAGAGAACACTCTGACCTGAGAACCACTAAGCATTGTTAAGTAGTGGTCTGTCAACAAGTTTTCCTTCGCTGGAATAAAGCAGAAATGGCAGAATTTCAAAAAGTTTTAGTTTTACATTTACTGCATTTCCAATCTATGTTTTCTTTCCTTTCTTTCTCCCTCCCTCCCTTCCCTCCCTCCCTCTTTCCTTCCTTCTTTCCTCTCTCTCTTCCTTCCTTCCTTCCTCTCTCTCTTCCTTCCCTCCCTCCCTTCCTTCCCTCCTTTCCTTCCTTCCTTTCTCCTTCCTCTCTCCCTTTCTTTCTTTCTCCCTTCCTCTCTTCCTTCCTTCCCTCTTTCCCTTCCCTCCCTCCTTCCGTCTCTCCTTTCCTTCCTCCTTCCTCCCTCCTTCCTTCCCCCCTCCCTCCTTCCCTCCCACCCTCCTTTCCCTCCCTCCCTCCTTTCCTCCCTCCCTGATTCCCTCTCTTCCTTATTTCATAAAAAATCATTTTCACAGCATCTGAATGATCACTCAAATCCACTTGGTTTTAAAAGGACGTTTCTTCCATAATTCAGCATTTTCTTTCCACTGACTCGGTTTAGTTTACCATGTGGATATGATTGAATTGCATTTGCGGAGTTGATAAAAACTATTCCAACTTGTAATGGTTACTTGAAAAGAAACATTTTCAGAAATTTGAGGGTGATGGTGGAATAACAAAAACCATTAAGTCTCCAATCTGCTCACAGAAAGCCATCTGTGGAATAATTGGTTCAGGGTGAAGAAGAATAACTTTTAACTAAAATGCAGCACTGAAAGTTGTAGTCTCCTGCCACGCAGTCAGAGCCCAGTTAAAAAAAAAAAACCTTTGTTTAATTCTAATATTTGAAGCTCAATAGATGTAATTGAGAGAACCAGATTGTATTTTTGCTTGTACGGTTTTGATCTCTCACAGAATATTCAAATCTGTGTCTCTGCCTCAGGCTAATGTTTCACAGGCTTCTTACTATGTCTCCAAACATTTATCTAATAGGCATCTTTGAACAAGATGGGTCTCTAACATATCCTTTATCCTGGCCTATTAACTCAAATCTGTGCTGTGGCAACACATGATTCAGGATGTATTAAGCAATTATGACCATCCAGCCAGAGCCAAAAAAAAATTATTTTTTAAAGGAAGCTGTCTCTTTTCTTCCCGCATCAAGAAAAATCTGCAGTGGCACACACAATCAAAGATGGTGCTATCGTGAATGGAGCCAGTATATTTATCTACCCCATTTGTTCCTTCTTTTTTTAAAAAATTTTCTCACCACCCAGCCTTGGATATAAATTTTAATAGACTCCCATGAGGATTGATCTAAGGAGCCTCATTTTCACAGACCCTCTGTAGAATTTCATCTTAACAATGGACATCAGAAGAGACAATGGACCATCTGATAAACAGTCGACATTAAACATTGGGAAGTTAGCAGACTCTAACAGGAGGTTCCACTAGAAGACCGCCAAAGTCCTTTCCAGTTCTGTTATTCCATTATTCTCTTTGGGAAAAATCTTTCCTTACAGGAGTGACTGGATCAAATCAGCGCTGGAATTTGCATTACCTACAGAGGTGGAATACTATCAGTTTGAACCAGTTTGCCCGAACTGGCAATAAAAATGCTACCGTTCACCCAAACCAATAGTAAAAAAAAATGCTACTGGTTCAGGCAAACCAGTTTTTCCAACAATCAGCTGTGACACATGATTTATATTAGCTAGAAAGCAGGATTTCCCCCTCACTGTTTGCTTACCTTTACAGATGCGCTCTGCACATGCGCGGAAGGTCCTGTGCATGCGAGGAGGCATGTGCTCACATTGCTACCAAACTGGTAGCAACTGTAAGTGGATTTCACCCCTGATTACATGTTAACAGAGACATATTTTTTTAAATGGAAAACTATAGAAGTTTTCATAAAGAGCAAGCTATGTATTTTAATAAACAGAATTTTAAAAACTCAAAAACATAACTGTGTAATTTTGAAGTACTTTGTGAACTTTCTTTCGGAGCATCTGAGATCTATAATGACAAGCCAGAATTAGTGGCAAAAGCAAAGATGACTCATTCAGACACTATATTCAAATTTTAATGTAGGTCTTCCTGCAACTAAAGGTAAGTATATGCATATTTTTATGATACCCAAGAAAAGTTCATGAAATTTATATTCTAAAATGCACACTCTTTCATATATTATTTACTGCACCTTGTGTCATATTTTTGTGTATAGTCTTCCAGGTTACAGGCTGAAGGCAGGGAGCAGAATCAGGAGTTCCACCGATATACAACAATGGGAATTTTTAAGTTACACAAAATTCTTCATAGGGTGGCAGGTAGAAGGAAAAACTGTACAGCACATATTTTAAATCCCTCCAGATTGGGCAACTAATCATTCTTAAATATGGAAAGTGATTTCAAGAGAGGACAGTGTCCTACCCTCCGTTCGCCATCCAAGACATCAAGTAGTCCTTCAAATGAATAATTGTATGGATAGCTACAATCACACTTCTCCAAGTTGCTGATCTTTATGTAGCCAAGATGACATATTAGTTTTGAAGATTTGCAAAACTAGATGCAATATTATGGAGGAAGAGAGGATGTACTACTTGCAACGCTGAACAAATTCATTTCTTTCTACATCATTCTGTGGAGATTCCATTTGTCCTTATGACCTATCTAGTTCATGGTGTGATACATGAAGTCAATTACAGGTTGCCTGTGGCTTAGGGCTGTATGCTCCATGTTCCTAGCAGCTGACATTATGTCAAAATAGCCAAAAGCAACATTTCCAATATTTAGGTGGTATTAAGGCTGAGGATTGAAGAGACTTGCCCCTGGGAGGTTTCCGTTGTCAACCTTAACTAAGCACTCCCAAAAGAAAATCACAGTAAGGACAAGAATTGGCTGTGTCTCTTGTTAGAATCTCACAGCATAAGCTGCAGTGGCACAATGGTTAGTATGCAGTACTGCAGGCTACTTCTGCTGACTGCTGGCTGCCTGCAATTCGGCAGTTCAACTCTCACCAGGCTCAAGGTTGACTCAGGCTTCCATTCTTCCAAGGTGGGTAAAAGGAGGACCCAGATTGTTGGGGGGCAATATGCTGACTCTGTAAACCGCTTAGAGAGGGCTGTAAAGAACTGTTAAGTGGTATATAAGCCTAATGTTATTGCTATTGGTATAAGAAGAGGGCCAACTGAATGTATGAGTATGTGTCTGTGTGTATATATATATATGATGTATAAGTATGTGTATGTATATGTGAATAGAAATAGAAAGAACGTTCATTATGATTAGTTTAACAACAGTTTTTTTCTTATAATTTCATACTTTACTTCATTTTTGCCATGCATGTTTTAAACACCGATGCCTAAAGACTTAAAGACAATTAGGTTTAGAGTAATGCTTGGTTTAATAAAGGATAATGATTTGCTAACTTCTTCTGGATCATGTTAATCCAGCATTGCTTCTAAAAATTTCAGTGGAGATTTTTTGTGGAAATCAGTTCTCACAAAATACAGCATACAATACAGCATCCAGTCACATTTTAAATGTTCAATCATGCCCAGAATTAAGTGCTACTGGTGACTTATTCTTCATATGTTTACATACTTTTTGTACTGAGTTTAAAGAGGTGACCATCTCTTAAATGGCTTTCTGTATCTACCCTGGAATTTAGAGGGCCAGGGAAAATAATCCATTTGGCTAGCCTCATCTGACCTCTCTCTTTTTATTCTTTTCTACTCAACAGAGGGTTGGAAAGGTTAATTGGGTTAAGAGGCTCATGACTCTGCCTGCCTCTCAGCAGGATAATTCTCTGGAAACAGAACAGAATGAAAACAATGAAATTTGGTGTGGCAGCAGAAGCTAGCAAAAGAAACCTCAAGCTTTAAACTGGCCTAGATCCAATCTTGGACTGTGAAAAAAAGCAATCCAGAAAAAAAATTCTCCCAATATATCCTGATGGGAAAATAGGTTGGGTAGAAGCTCAAATTCCCTCTGCCTTGCTCCATCCTGTTTTACGTGGCGTAGAGCAGGCATGTCCAACCTTGGCAACTAAACTTGGACTACAACTCCCAGTTCCCCAATCTCCACAGGTCTTAAAGTTGCACATCCCTGGCTTAGAGTGAAACTTGTGCAAGTTCCTGGTGTACACATATATACAAGCATGCAGATGCAACATAAGGGGAGAGCAGAAACATAGATACTCATAGAGGCACAAATTTGTACTCTACTTGAATAAGTTGATTAAACCCAGATAAAGTTAGATACACATTAATACAACATAGGCATTATTTACCTATTAACATTGTTAGCCTCCCAGAGTCTCCTGAGGTGAGATGGGCACCAAACAAATTTAATAAATAAATAAATGAAATATTTATGTACATAAATGAAACTACAGAGACCTCTTACAGCCATTTTGCTAAAGGAGTTGGAAGGAGTTCTGTATTCCACATCCTTCACAGCCTTGCGATTGAACAATAGGTAGATACATGGAGGAAACTGGATTGCAAATTAATAACAATATACTATATTTGATATGCATACAAACAATCTCAAGTTGCTTGAACTTCAAGCAAGAGATTTTTGAAGAAGTTAAAAAAAAAGTATTTGCTTGGAAACCCAAAGAGTTATTCTTTTCCAAATGAGTTCTTTCCTGTCCATGGAATTAAAGCATAAAGAGTTAGTTTTTAAAAGAAATTAGCTTTAAGAGCTAAATCAATTAAAGCATCTTAGCAATAGCCTCTAAATCAGGGTGTCCAACCTTGGCAATTTTAAGATTTGTGGACTTCAACTCCCAGAATTCTCCAGACAGCACGTCCCTTGCTATAAATGTAATAGTCATTGGAAATATAGCTCCAACTTTCAGTTTTTAAAAATGTTATGTTTTTATCAAATCAAATGCAACTCTGTGACAATTAAATGGATGCATCTATGTTGTTTTCTTGATTTGATTTCAAGAGGGGAACATTAATTACTTTCGGAATACATGCTGATCTACAGGTATGACTCTACCCTGTGTTTCAGGACTATCACCATGCCTCCAGAGTTAGCCACGTAAGTTCTCTGCCTCATCCAAGATCTTACCATGGACGCTATGTGGATGAAAACCCAGTTGTCCACTTCTTCAGGAACATTGTAAGTTTTACTTTCTTCTATGTCATTTCTACTTTTATGTCTTGAGGAAACATGAACTGCCAGGGCTCCAAGTAGTTTTGGTAGGTGGGAGTTGCAAAGGGATTGTTCTCATCCACAGGCCTCAATGGGTATGGAAATCTTTAATTCCCAAGAGATGTGGTGGCGCAGTGGTTAAAATGTGGTATTGCAGGCTAACTCTGCATTCCCACTGCCAGGAGTTCGATCCTGACCGACTCAAGGTTGACTCAACCTTCCATCCTTGTGAGGTCAGTAAAATGTGGACCCATATTGTTGAGGGCAATACTGACTCTGTAAATGTTTAGAAAGTGCTGTGAAGCATGATGAAGCAATATATAAGTCTAAGTGCTATTGCTATTTATCCATAAATCCAGCTCTGTTCTATTCCATAGGAGGATATGTCCTACAAATTCAAAAGAATTTAGGAAACCATCTACTACAGTGAAATAAATAACCACTTTGGGTAGAGATGTGTAAACACACATTTATGTGCACTCATGTGCCTATCTGTGGATTTAACCTACGTATACATGTGGGAGTTGTTTCAGATAATCAATATATTTGAGCTTAGGCAAACTTTCTGGTACTTAATCATCATTTATAGGATTAGATTATAAATTGCCCAGGGTTAATCAAAATATTTCAACTATTTATTCTATTTGTAATTTATTTTCCCCCTATATCAGATTGATTTGAAAATGATACCTAGGCTACCTCTGCAGTTATGGGATCATCTCTTGGCTATTATTGTTAGATCTAAGGAGGGAATTCTGACCACTAAACTGGAATAATAAACTATGACTGACACAATCCCAGAGAAAAAGCTGAGAAACTACTCTTAAGTGCTGAGATCATCACTCACTGGTCACATTGCCTTGAATTTATGTAACATTTGTTTGTGTGTATGTGTGTGTGAGAGAGAGACAGAGAGACAGAGAGAGAGAGAGAGAGAGAGAGAGAGAGAGAGAGAGAGAGAGAGAGAGAGGGAGAGGGAGAGAGAGAACGGATAGATAGATAGATAGATAGATAGATAGATAGATAGATAGATAGATAGAGATAGAGATAGAGATATAGATATAGATATAGATATAGATATAGATATATCAGAAGTAGTCTATTAGACACTACACACCACACACACACCACATACCCCCCCAACACACACACACACACACACACACAGATAGATAGATAGTGTTTAATAGACTATTTCTGTTTCTTTAATTGTATAGAGATTTGTAAATCTCTAATATTCATCTGTATAAACCCAGTCTTCCAGTCATACAGACAGAAGTGTGCCTGAACAGCTGCTGCTATTATTCAAAATAAATTTCCAACCCAAACTTCTGAAAAAGTGCAGACAGACATTCAAACTCCTAAAGATGAACTAATCTGACATTGTGCAATCCCATCTGATAACTTAGAGGTGAAATAAATTTACAATGAATACAGAATGAATGGTGAAAGTAATAGGTGTCTTCAGCTCCTTTCTCTCTAGTAACATGCTTCAAAGCAAAGTATGCCACATCATGATTCAAAAGCCCAGGTTTATTGGCTACTTCTGAGATGAAGAACGCGAATTACTACTTGGTAGCTAAGTCTTAATTTCTCACTTGGCGTTATAAAGCTGATTTTAATGACAAGATCTGTCTGAGAAGTATCACATACTTAACAGAATTGGTTGCAAGAGTCGTGGCTTTGGGACTTCAAAAGTGTTCTGAAGAGAACAGCACTGTGACACGGATAACCCTTCTAATGTTTGATGTCCCTGTAATGAGCTTGAGCAGATTTAAGTGGTTTCCTAGAAAAATGCTAGGGCCATGCAATCCCATTCAAATAGCTTTGATTGAAAGTTTAACAGGAAGGAACTACTAATTATGTATCAGTTACAACACATCTAATAGTGATATTGATCACCAATCTTTATCAATCCTGAAGCTTTACTTTGTATTATAACTAGCCAATAGCACATACGGGTCAGGGGTGGCTTCCAGCTGCTGCTACTGCCAGTTCACTCAGGGCATACATGCGCTTGATGCGTGCTATGTGCACATGTGCAGCACTAAAAAATGCTTCTGCGCATGTGCAGAAGCAAAAAACAAGATGGCGGCACCTATGGCGCTGCCGAGAGAACTGGTTTGGGGGCATGGCAGGCCGAGTTACTACCTACTTGGCCGAACCAGTCTGAATCGGTAGAAACCCACCTCTGATACTGGTAGATAACGGTATATTTGTATGCATGCCTCTCCCTATGCCCACCGAACAGACAATGAGATAACAACAAGCTTAAGAAATGTTTGCAGAGAGGCCTCCAAATTTTTAAAGATGGAAAACTCGCCGATAAACACCACTGAGCATGTTAAATAGGAGGACAAAGTTATATTAAACAAGAAGTAGGACAAGCCAGCATTATTCCCTGCAGCTGTTTGTGGCGGGATTACTTATGGATAAAGAGCAAGCCACAATGATATGCTTAGCTGAACTGAGTGATGTCTTATCAACATGGCCTACCAGTGAATCCCTGCTATCTAGGAAGGCTTCTTAATTTGTAATGATAAGCCTCTTCCTGAATGCTGATACTATTTGCATATCACAGTGTTTCACAACCTTAGCAGGTTGAAGGTACATGAATTTCAACTCCCAGAATTCCGCAGCCAGCATGGTTGACTGGGGAATTCTGGGAGTTGAAGTCCAAATTCTTCCATCTGCTAAAGTTGAGAAAGGGGTTTAAAGTAACAACCAACCCAAGAACCTGTCCCATGAAGAAAAGAATTTAATTTTAAAAAGTCCCAATACTTGCAGAAATATGAAAACTTTAGATGGAAAAAAAATCGGTACAACATTTTGTCACCAGTTTCAGTCATATCTAAACATCTCAATGTATTAATTAGCTGATTATGTTGGGAAGAAAATGGAAAAACAGGTGGGTACCAGGTGTGGGTGCAGAAAATTAGACACCCACTAGATAGCAGTAATGAGAAAGAAAAGTTTGCCTTTGCTGCCATCTATTGGTCATTTGTAACTTAACCATGGAATTACGAGAGAGAGAGAGAGAGAGAGAGAGAGAGAGAGAGAGAGAGAGAGAGAGAGAGAGAGAGAGAGAGAGAGAGAGAGAGAGAGAGAGAGATTCCAAATATACAGTATATATTTGCAAATTATTATTTTTTAAAATTGATTTTCAGGTGTCACCCAGAACAACTCCTCCTCTTCAGGCAAAAGTAAGTGCTTGCTGTGAATATATTAACCTACAAAACCTGTGATAAAGAAAAGAAAGAAAGGTTTCCTTTAAAAAAAAATACTTCAATAACCTTCCGGTCCAATGTAGTCTAAATGATGCATTTACAGCAGATATTGGGTTGCTTAAAAAAACTATTGCCTACACCTGACCACAGTCTGTGCTGCTGTAGCAATCCTATCTGATCCTTCATGCCCAACTTCATTAACAAGGCAACACCACTGAAAACCACAAGATTCATATGGATTATAAAATGTCCTGGGGTCATGGTTGATGCCACACCCAAACCTGGGTTGGCCACATTTTTAGAGTGGGCTTCCCCTTCTTCCTTGATACCAGCTAGATCTCAGTGATACATATGAGGCTGCCCCTTCCACTGATTATTCAATTATAAACAAGAGAGGCCTTAGTACAAGCTGACTTCCATTAAGAAACAGCAGCCAGGGCCATCAAGGTCTGATGACCAAGCAAAGGAGTCCAGATAAATGGAAATTAGAAACAGTCTTAAGCACTAAGGCTGTGCTGGCTCCCTTCAGAGGACAGGATGAAATGATTCTTTTCATTCTGTGGCTTGTTACAAGTAGTCCTTGATTATAGCCATTTTTTTTAGTGACCATTCCAAGTTACACTGAAAAAGTGACGTATGACTGTTTTTCACACTCACGACCATTGCAGCCTAGTCAAAATTCAGACGCTTAGCAATTGGCATGTATTTATGACGGTTGCAGTGTCCCGAAGTCATGTGGTCCCCTTTCGTGACTTTCCGACAACCAAAGTCAATGGGGAAGCCAGATTCACTTAACAACCATGTTGGTAAGTTAACAAGTTAACAAGTATGGCAAGAAAGATCATAAACGGTGTCAAAATTCACTGAACAACTGCCTTGATTAATAATGGAAATTTTGGGCTCAATTGGGATATTAAGCCAAGGATTCCCTGTATTTCAATATCCAATTTAATCTTTACAAGTGCAGGATCTTTTTAGATTTTTATCCTGCCCTTTTTTCATATACAACTCGAGATGGAAAACATACCAATTATTTCTTCCTTCTCCTGTTTTCCCCACAACAACCACCCCCACAGTTTACTCGCTCCATTTCCCCCCTCAAATTTCTCTACAGCTTCAGCTTCTGAATACAGAAAGCCAAACTACCTTGTTTCAAATTCTGACCTAATAAAATAGCAGAGACCGAGACTGTGGGTGGATGAAAAGTACTCATTATGCAGAACATTGGACCATAGTTCATTGTCCTCAAAAAAAAAAAAACCACTTGAAATGCTTTATTGTGAACAATCCTGCAATAGACAGACAACCAATCTCTTTGGTAAAATTCATGTACACATTAGACAATGGGTTTTATGATGCACATCTGAAAGGTGTAATGTGGTAAACTCTTCTACAGTCCCACATCACAACTGCAATCCAAACATCTTGGACTTCAGATATTTTAATCCACACAACCGACTGTGATAATCCTTTTCTACCAGATGTTGGCATGCTCGGTGTCTTTAAAGTCCATGGTGGTTATCGTGTCACTTTGTTTGTTTCTTACATGTGCAGGGGAGAGGATTATCCTTCAGCAGATTTAGCTGGGTAGGTGATAAACATGCTTCCCTTCGCAATTATTTTGTTTTCCCCAGGCCCAAAGGGCATGTGTTTGCTGTCTTGCTTTTCTGTAGCTGATGCAGAATTCCAGTATATATTTGTTTATTCTTTTATTTATTCTTTGGCTTGTTTGCTTTACTCTTACTGATCCATTCCTGGTTCCAAAGCAGTTTCTTTATATTCATGATTTTATTGCTTGCTTTTATCCTGAAATGAGTCAAGCTTAAATTAAGATTCCTGAGCACAGAGCACCTTCACTGCATGGCAAATTGCATTCTTTTAAGGTTCCCTAAATGTTCTGTATGTCCGTGGGACGGAGGAGGGGCAGGGGAAGGAAAGGGTGGGTTTCTACTATGAACGGTACAAAGCTCCAGTTCTTTATGGGTTCAAGAGCACAGTACTCTATTGGATTTGCCCTATATTTACAACATTGTCATATACTGAGAACTTACACATTCTTCAACCATTTTTTTAAAGTAAAAAAAATGAAGATGTAAAATATGAAACTGTAGGAAAAGCCGAATTATGTTTATGATAATGATGTAGAGAGGTGTTCCCCAACCTTTCTGGTTGCATGGATTGGCATTAGTGGCAGCGGAGGGAGGGGATGGTTACGTGCACACAACCTAATCCCACACATGCACAAGTAAAATTTCATATGCTTGCCCATCAGTTGTACAGCCCAGGTCCCAATGGGCCATGGACCAGTACCGGTCTGCAGACTGGGGGTTGGGGACTTCTGATGTAGAGAACAAATAATACATTTTTTTTTCTTCCTTGGGCAAATCTTTTTATGTACTTGGCTCCATGTCTTTACCCTGGAGCTAGAGAGGACCAGAATGCTAGTCAGACTTGAAAGGAAGTAGAGCTATCAGTTTGGACCCTTTTCATGGATTGGGGTATCTCTGGAAATTAAAAAGGTCACTTAAAGCAGTCACCCTGTTCATCACGTCTGTGAAAACAGATTACCGTAATTTTTGGAGTATAAGACACACCTCCCCCCCTAAAAGAACATAGAAATGTTGGTGCGTCTTATACATCGAATACAGCCATTTTTGGCCTCCCGAAGTCCCAGCCCCACATCCCATTTTTATGAAAAACAGCCAAAACATAGGTTGTTTTTCGCAAAAATAGAGGCATTTTTGCCTTCCCCCAGGCCTCAGTGGCACTCTGCAGGGTTCAGTGGGGCTGAGGGAAGGCAACAATGCCTCCATTTTTGCAAAAAATGAGCCATGTTTTGCACAAATGGAGGCGTTTTTGCCTTCCTCCAGCCCTGCTGAAGCCTGCAGAGTGCCACTGGGGACAGGGAAGGACAAAACCTTATTTTTCTTACTTACCTCTTTGAAATCTTGATGCGTCTTATACACCGGTGCATCTTATAGTCCAAAAATACGGTAATTTCTTGCTGAGAGAAAGAGTAGTAAGCTTATAAAAATGTACTGTTAGTGACAACCAGGCAGAGGAGCATCAAAGTCAAAGATTATTTCTCCCTCTTGCTCATAATCCACAATTTTTAATCTTTATCTTAAAGTGGCTTTTCTTGAGAGTGTTCACATTAAGGCAATGTGACAATGAATTTATCTAAATCTATACCTTCGGTATATATCTATATCTACAATCATCTTCCATCCATCATCTTTCTATTCATATAACTAACTCCCAACTCACAAAGAGCGACTTTAGATAGCTGACGTAAGACTAACCAAATTATAAATAGAACGATTAATAACAGAAAGCCACAACAATACAACACTACGCCACAATTGAGACCAATTTGCAAACATCCCAAAATGATTACTAGACAAGCTTAACCAATATCATTGGTTAATGCTCTAGGGAAAAATCCCAGGACTTTAAGACTTTATGAAAGTTTGTCAGAGTTAGATACTTGGATTTATGGCTGGTGAGGGAAGGGGTTATATTGTCCCAACTCCAGACCTGATTGATCCCAAATCTTGCAGCCCCTCAAGTTTGCTTGGGTTAAGCCAAAGCTGTTCTTCCCCATTTAGATCCCTCATAGCTTTTCTCTAGGAAGTTATAGTAAATTGGGCCTCAGACAAGTCCAAAGGACTTGCATAGGCAGAGTCCAGCTGAGAGCAGTTTCAAGCTACTTCACCCAACAGATACCTAGAACAGTCTCAATAAAATGAGGATCCAGAATGTTGGGAGAAAACTGCTCAGAAAGTGCTGTACAGCAGTATGGAGTGGTATATAAGTTTATGTGCTATTGTTATCTCCATCAGGAAGCTCAGCTATAAAATGATATTGGAAGATAACTATATTGTTCCATTAATTTACACCCAAGTAGAATATTCTATACTTTGCCTTTGGGTAAAAATGCCCACAAGGTATTCATGAAAACTATTGCAAATTTACAAGACTATGGCTGAAACACCTTGAATTTTGTAGAAGTGCAAGAAAGATATAAACAGAAGGGACCAGTCATAGACCAGTAATTTACAATAAGATTGCATTTGAACATGATCATGGAGTGTTGGCAATGCCTATTATGAACTGACCCTTTTGCAAACTCTTAGAAGTGAATACTAACTGCTTTTTACATCCCTGGTGAAATGCCTTAATTATCTACACAGTAATCCTACTGATTTTTTTTCATAATAACAGTTGGAAACCATAGAAAACTTGCTGGATGTGCTTGCTGCTTGGAAGGTTGAGCCAGGTCATTACTTTGATAGGAAACACTTAAAAATAAAGACATAATTGTAATGTGTTGGCTGAGGCAATTTTCATAAGTTTATCATTAAGGCTGCATATTACCAATGCTGGAAATGAGGTTTTCGTTTGAAGAACTAGTTACAAAGCAGATTACTATTTGGAAATTCTTTGAATTACTTGTTCTCTTCATACAATTACACAATTATGTTGAACAATTCTTTCGTTCATTTTTAATAATGCTTTTCAAAAGCGGATGTCAATGATCTGTAAGTACTTGCTCAAAATGTCCCATTTTTTTCTGTTTTTCTGGATAATATTCAATATAATATTTTCTAGGGATTTCATTCTTTAAAGATGGATGCACTTATTGTACCAGCATCTCCTTCTGATAGTCTGCCATTAACTGCTCTCATTTGTTACTGTTTGGTAGAATGAATACAAAAATGAGTAATTGTAATATAAGTAATTATGGATCATTATCACCTCAGGCAATTTCCAAACAATGGGAATCTAGGCTAAGATAAGTTGTATATATAGAATGTCAATTTTAATGGAATTGAATTCACCTTCCACTATCTCTGCTAGAAATGTTCCCCAAGTATCTTTTTTTTCAATAATTGTTCAAATATTTTCTTTCATCACTAGTAATTTGCAAAAAAAAAAAACATTCTGCTTGCTATCTATGACACAGAGCTATAAACTTTCGCACAGAAGTCAGTGGCTTCCCTAGGATAAATGACATTAGGCCTGCAGCCATATTCTTTGATACAATTCAGCCTTTGATCATTTAGTACTGTTTCCTGAAGGATGGTTCTGTATTTTAATGGCGATCTACCGATATTTGTAATTTTGCTTTTCTCTTTTGCAGGGTGGCGAAACTCACAGACCTGGATATGGAAGTGGCAAATTCTATGACCATAAATATGCTCACAAGGGGCACAAAGGATACCGCTATGATGGCCAGGGCACACTGTCTAAATTGTTTAGACTGGTAAAGATAATACTTCTAAAAATAGCAAAAGTAACCAACATTATGCAGGGATAAGAAAATGTTCCCTATCTATTGCTAATATATATTGCATTCATTCAAGCAGTCCAGGAAATAGTCTTAAGCGATTGTCTAAAAGATTGGAAAGAGGAAAACAGTTTGGATGTCTGATTACAACACTAAAAAAAATCTAAACTAAGGCAAATACTACTATTAGTATCAGTCTAAATGTAAAGGATCATCCAAGCAGAGAAAAATATAAATAGTATATGTAACAAAATCCAGTGGAATCCCATCACATAGGGAAAAGTAATGTCAGATCCATGAATTACTACTGAGGTTCGCCACAGAGGTGATATTCAGCAGGTTCTGACGAGTTCTGGAGAACTGGTAGCAGTCATTTTGAGTAGTTTGGAGAACCAGTAAATACCACCTCTGACTGGCTCCACCCCCCATCTATTCTCTGCCTTCCGAGTCCCAGCTGATCTGGAGGAAATGGGAATTTTGCAGAAACCTTCCCCTGGAGTGGGGAGGGAATGGAGATTTTACAGTATCCTTCCCCTGCCACACCCACCAAGCCACACCCACAGAACTGGTAGTAAAAAGTTTTGAATCCCACCACTAGTTTGCACCCAACTCAATGTTAATATGCGTTGAGTGAAATAAAGAGCTTTAGAAATTTATAGTTTAATAATTTTGTTTCAAATGTAGAGAAAATGAGAGTAGTCTCAAACTTGGATCCTCTTCATATCGGTCCAATACCTGAACCATAACTCTATACCAGCTTCTTAGGCATGCCCACTGGATGGGCCTATCACTCTCTCAGCCAATGAGTAAATAACGATTTGCTGTACTATACAAAATTAAACATTCATAACAACAACTTTTTAACAACTTAAATTTTTTTTTTAAATCAGCAATGCTTTTGGCGGTGTTATGCATTAGTACTTATACAAATTGGATATTTTGGAAATATCTGTCGAAATTGCAGGTTATGAATTTTTTGATTTTTTTTCTGAGAGAAAAAAGGAACAACTACTTCATATTAGAACTGGGTGAATTAGATCTTCAAAATGATGATGTTGGAGAATGAAGTTCCGCTAAAATAAATATTGTTCCCTTTGAAGTACATGTGGAAAAATATTCCATTCCCTTTTAAAAAGCTTGTATTATTATTTTCTCATTTTCTTCAGTTTTAAATATTTCCCTTTTCCCCAGCTTTAACAGTTTCAAAGCAGCTGCACACACCTCCACACAAATATATAAATGTTACTAATTTTGTAAGCCAAGTTTTGATGTTTTCCTTGAGAATCTCACAACTTCCACTGTTGACTATTCTCCTTAGAGCTGGTAAAAGTTAGTTCAGAATAGCCTGGGCTTTTAGCCTAGACAGTTTCATTTATGTTTTCTCCTAATAATTTTTATCTATTAGAGACAGTTTCGTTATTTTATTTTGCTCAGCCTTCTTATTACCCCCAAAAAAAGTTCCCTCCAACTTCTTTCTAAGCACCGGCAAAAATACAGGTTTATTTTCGACAGTAACTTAGCATGAAATGGTCCCTGTTATTATATTCCACCAGATATATATATTTTAAAAACCCTGGTTCCTAAAACCAGAACAAATTTAAGGAGAGCTTCCATGACAAGTAATGGATTTAATAGGACTACAATAACATAGAAATCAATGATTCATGGAACATAATTAATAAGCCATTAAGTATAATTACAGTGCTCTGTCATTTATGAAACTAAGCAATAATGTTGTGGCTGAGTAATTTGAGATTAAAAATGAACAGTGAATTATTGAAATAAGGTAGTACGGTGCCTTCTGAATCAACAAGTAATTATGGAAGCATAAATTTTAGAAATCTAAGGAATGCACCCGGCAACAGGAGATAGGCAGAAGCATGTATTTAAAAATTGGGGCGGGGGGAACCAAGGTTCCTTAATACCCAATCCTTTAAATCAATCTGATAGCTGCTGAGCTAAATCTTCTCTGTTTCTGGTTCCTGCCTTCCTTTTGCAGCTCTCCTAGGAAGGCTGCAAAACGAATAAAGGACAGGTGGCAATATTCATCCTGAAAGGGTACTTTTGCAAGACACTCAACTACCGGTAGTCTTCGACCTTACGGCCACAACTGAGCCCAAAATTTCTCTCGCTAAATGAGACAATTGTTAAGGGAGTTTTGCCCCATTTTGCCACCTTTCTTGCCTCATTTGTTAAGTGAGTCACTGCAGTTGTTGAGTTAGTAGCACAGTTGCTAAGTAAATCTGGCCTCCTCATTGTTTGTCAGAAAGTCGCAAACCCTAACCTTGGACATTGCAACCATCATAAATATAAGTCCGTAGCCAAGCATCTGGATTTTGATCACATGAGCATGGGGATGCTGCGAGGCTCCTAAGTGTGAAAAATGGTCATAAATCACTTTTTTCAATGCCGTTATAACTTTCACTAAATGAACTGCTGTGAGTCAAGGACTACCTGTAGTAGAGAGGGTGAAAGTACTCAAAACATGAACTAGAAACTGATTTCATGGAATATTCTGGGTTTATGAGAACCACCTTGATTTTTCCTATATTTTGAGGAAGTACAAAGGTTTTGTTTCTGCAATATCTAACTAGGGTTGGAAGCTAAATCACAAAATTATTTGGTGCTAGAAATATGTCAAAATATGAGATTTGCAGATTTATTTCTCTTTCCCAAATTTGTGAACACAGGCGAAATGTACAACGGGATTACAAATACAGAGATTATGAACTATTCTTGCAAAGTACATTATTATTGATTCACTGTTGTGAACGTTTGTTAAAAACTTGGAATTCTAGGCAAACATTAGAGTTAATACTATTTCTCCTTTTTCAAAAGAAAACAGTTTTTCTAGGTATGACAGAGTATCTATATGAACTTAATTGAAGATGCTACAAAATGCTTTGTTTACCTACTACCTTATTTCAAGTAATCAGAATTGCCAAATTGTGAATCAAAATTTAATTGCTATTCTCTATCCATTCTTTATCCAATACATCATCCCTATTGTTCTATTAGTGGCAGTCAATACTCAGAACGGGAATGCAAAGAATTGCAAACATACAACGGCCACTATCAAATGAGCTTGGAAAATGGAAGGCTAGGAACTCCATTACATGGGAGGAAAATAGAGAAAGTGTGTGTTGAATTTGAAATTGAAGCAATGTAAACTCTGCTTCATCCTTCTCAGTGGCTGTCCACGATTTATGACAGCTGCCATTTCTGAAGTATAATAAAGATGCCACCTTATTGAATTGAATCCTAATTCTATTGAGGGAAGTTCAACCAGTTTTGAACCTTGCTTTGAGAGCTATTTTGAATCACAGGCCGAATGGAATTGGATATACAAAATATGTATGTTGTTGTATATTTCAGCTGCATATGTTGATTTTAATACTGCTTTTTCTTCTTTCTTCTTTCCAAAGGGAGGCTCCGGTTCCCGACCTGGGTCAAGGTCTGGCTCCCCGGTTGCTAGGCGCTGAAACACTTAAGATGTCACTAAAAGGCTACATTCTCTGCTTCATAACATAGCTACCCCAAGGATTAATAACAAATTGTCGAATTCCTTAGATAAAAAAAAAAACAATCTATTTGTTAATGTCAGTTGAGTTATGCATGCAGTAGGAATATGCAAAACTATATTGGCAAATGCTGACCAAGAGTTGAAAAATCAACAACAAAAGCCTCCCAAACTTGCAAGGTAGCTTTCGGTCAGCGTTATTTAGGAAAAAATAACAAAATCCCCCATCTTATTCCTTCTTCTTCTTCAAGGTGCTCCCCAAGAAATATAAAGCTTTAATTTTTCAGGAACAAGCAACATTAATACCCTTTCCGATTTCTTTTTCACTAACCTTTAACCACATAAAATATAACCCTAAATTAATGCGGTCATTAATTAATCTTTTGAGATCTTTGCTGTAAACAAACAATAATAATAAAAAAAAACCACGTGCAGAATGTTGTAAGGGCTGTTTATCCAATGTTTTGATTTGGCTTTGATTTATTATTTTTATTTGCTCTTATTTTTTATCCCTTTTCTCTCACACCTTTTGTTTTTCTTTTCCTAACTGGATTAGGCAGTCATGGAAAGGTATATTACATTGGGAGTACAAGGTATGTTGTGATGTGGGAGAAGGCAGCTGTGAATGTTTCAATGGGTCCAAGCAATGGTTATGGAGAAGGATTACACAACGTCTTAGCAACTTCTTGTGCATAACCAATTGCTTGTCACTGCCAACATATTGGGAAATAAGAGTGGTTGGGAGAGAGACATGAAGATATCAAACTTGAATTAGAGTAGTATAACAATGATAGCAATAAGGAATAATCCCAAAGAACAAGAAAACCCTAGACTTAGATATGTGAAGAGTGGGCTCGCTGCAAAGTAAACTTTTTTGCGGCGAATAGTTTTTTTTTAAAAAAAAAAAGTCTAATGTTTTTCATTCCAGAAAGCCCTTTGGTGATGAAGTTCCAGATTGTAACTGCACACATAGTTAGTAGTTGTAGTTGTCTTGTTACTGCAGCAGAGTTAAACAAGCAGTGAACCTAAATAAGATAGACTGTGTCACTGCAGGTAATGGACATTAGCACTAACAACTAGAGGTAAAAATATTAACAGATCATATATGAAGATATACGCATGTGGGAATGGGTTTGCCCCTCTACATGAAGAAAAATGCTCTTCTGAATTGCACTATTTTAAAAACATAAAACCTGTTTTGTTACTTGAGGCCTTCTTTTACTCTTACAAAGTTTTGTTTGAGCTTATATGTTATAGAATACATTTAGGCCCAAGCTAGCATCTACTTTAAGCTATGCTAAAAAAACAACAACATAATATTAGAACTTCTTGACACTTAATGCCAGAGATGAAGAGAGATACTA